>NC_142941.1:55746557-55759057 GCF_046866305.1 Octopus bimaculoides
GCTAACAAGGGAAGGCTTCTACATAGCCTCTCAGCTTGCTAAAAATAGCAGCATATCAAATCATCTGCAGTCGTTGGCACTCCGTTGCTTACGACGTCGAGGGTTCCAGTTGATCCAATCAACGGAACAGCCTGCTCGTGAAATTAACGTGCGTTCAAATTCCACCGAGTTCAACTTTGCCTTTCGTCCTTTCGGGTGTTGATAAAATAAGTACCAGTTGAGCACTGGGGTCAAAGTAATCGACTTAACCCCCTCGCCCGAAAATGCTGGCTTTTTTGCCAAAATTTTAAACCAATATTAGGTTACTTTATTTTCATCGACCCCGGGGAGATAAAATGTAAAGTTGATCCCGAATGGATTTGAAATGAAAATGTAAACAGTCTGAACAAATACTGCTAAAGAATTTTTGTTTCGGTACTGTGACGATTCTACTAGCTTGACGCCTTGTTAACGAGAACGCATGCCAAGCATGAAGTACCATCACCATGACCGTTACCACTGCATACCTCCGAGTCAATACCGCTGAATATCAAACCAAAGTTACCCAAATTGTTATTGAACTCCAAGTCAATACATTTGAACACCTAGTGGCTAATTTTTAGCGTTGTATTGGTAGCATTAAATGTCAAATTGGTAAAGTTGAATGGAGATTCAGCATCATTAAATTTCAAGTTGATAGCATTGAATGCCGAAAGTGGTAACGTTTGAATGTCAAGTAGCGAATATTGACTTGTTATGTCGATACAGCTGAATGCTAATTTAGTAATATTGAATGCAAAAGTGGCAAACGTTGATTGCCAAGGCATTAATACTGAATGCAATGTCAATACTGTATAATTTAGGTTGGCGAGGTCATATGTGCGAAGAACAGTGCCCTGGGGTTTTGTATGGACAGAACTGTTCCAGAGTCTGCGATTGTAGGAATGATGCATCGTGCGATCACGTGACTGGAGAATGCCATTGTAAGCCGGGATTCAAAGGAATTCACTGTGAAGATACTTGTCCAGTGAGTAAAGTTTCGTTTCTTCGTTATATCACTTATTCATTTGTTTTAATGTCTTCCTTCCTTCTGGAAGTTAATATATTTAATTGTTTATTAATATATTTAATTGTTTATTGATGTAACCCTATTCCTCCCACAGCACCCCCTCATCTTCGCTTATCTTCTTTTCCTTCTGTCTGTCTATTTCAACAGAATGGTCGTTTCGGTGTCAACTGTAGAGAACAATGTCCTTGTACCGCTTCCAATACTGCCAGGTGTGATTCAGAAACTGGACTCTGTTCGTGTGAACAAGGATGGACAGGTAAGATAAATGTGACACCCATTCATATATAATAATATTAGAAAGGAAAACGTTCATTCTTTCAGAAATTAGAAATGCGTGTGAAGAGACTGTCTGTTCATAATGCTGACATTATCCCTTTGCCTGTGATTGACTGCTCATAAGGCCGACAATGAACCCGGAAGCATGTGATTGGTAAGCAAGCTACTTACCACACAGCCACTCCTACGCCTTTTTAAATTGTTTTTTTTTTTAAAAAAAAAGATAATTGTAAATAGTGACGAAAACCACAAAGATCCTAATTATATTTTTTGTATAAGACCTTACCATTTTGTTTAATCTTCTCTATTGGTTATTTTGTTAATTTTTTGTTGTTTTTGTTTTTCGCAGGTGTTTTTTGCAACAGTACTTGTCCTGATGGTATATGGGGTGAGAATTGTGACCGGGTATGCACCTGTGCTAATGGTGGATCATGTGACATGAAGACGGGTAAATGCCACTGTCAACCCGGGTGGATTGGTGATAAATGCGAACAAGGTAAGATTATCTTAAATATCAAAATATCTGAGATAAGTCGTTGTTAATACAAACATTATTTCCCGAGGTATCAATCTCATATTTAGAAATGATTTTTGAAAATATTTCACCTGGTGCCAGCACAGGTGTATGGTTGAGAAGTTAACTTCTCAACCACGTGGTATCAAGTTCAGTCCCACTGTATGACACTTTGGCTAAGTGCCTTCTACTAAATCCCTTGATTGATCAAAAACCTTATGAGTTGGATTTGGTAGATGAAAACTATAAGAAGCCCGTCGTGTATACACACACACACACACATGCATGTGTGTTTGTGTTTCGTTGTCGTGACATCTGGTGACAGTTGTAAATGAATTTCCACGTCATGCAAGCGAGGTTGTTCGTTTACAGTCTTCCGCGAAAATATGTTCGGTCATAGGGAAACAATTGACGGTTGGCAACCGAAACGGCATGCGGCCATAGAATATCCGTCTGATCTGTTCAAGCACGGAAAATTAGGCGCTAAAACAATGATGATGATGATGATGATGATGATCGTTGATGTCGTCGTCGTCATCGTCATCATCATGTGCACGTTTGATCTCTGATCATTCCTTGTTCGCCATAAAAAACAATGCTACACCTTTGCATGCTTGTGCACAACACACTTGCGCATTTTCTGATTTTTTGTTTTTTTCTAAGACGTATTTTATTTCCTTTACAGAATGCGAACCTGGATATTACGGTTTCTGGTGTAAACAGAGCTGTCCTGCTTGCCCTGTGCACGAGGGGGACATACGTTGTAACTTACTCACTGGACTTTGCACCTGTCCTCCAGGAAAGATGGGATATCTCTGTGATAAAGGTAAGTTGGATATCGCTTTGAAGAATGTCTGTGACCCTTTAAAAGGTTTCGGATTCGAAAGATACACTTATTCTCTTCATACACAGAAAAAAAATGTTAGCGGTGTGTGTGTAGTGGGTGGGGGATTCTTTACTTCTGATGAATGATCAACGAACCATGAAACATGTTGGAACTTTTGTTTTCGTGTATACGAAGAAAATGTCAAGACATATTCATGGTTTAATGTTCAACAGTAAAAGACTTAAAAACTGCAGCTAAACTACTTTAAATTTAACTTAGATTTTAAAATACACGACATGATGTGCTACACATGAATATTTAATTTCGTGTGTGTGTATGTGTGTGTGTGTGTGTGTGAGTGTGTGTGTGTGTGTGTGTGTGTGTGTGTGTGTGTGTGTACATATATATAAATACAAGCGCGCGCACTTACCTAACTCTAAAAGATAATTTGAACCGCTCTTTTTTTGGTTTCTTTTCAGAATGTCCAAACGGTACATATGGTCTACACTGCAGTGAGAAATGCGATTCCTGTTTTAACGGCGCCAGATGTGATAGTGTGACAGGCTTTTGTCAGTGTCTTCCTGGTTGGCTTGGTGACAAATGTAACGTTGGTAAGCTTCCTGATAGTATTTCGCGATTAATTTTTTAAAAACTTTTCTTCCAATAATATTCTAGTAATAATATTAAAACGCACCAAGGTGGTGAGCTGGCAGAATCGTTAGCACGCCGGGCAAAATGCTTCACAGCATTTTGTCTGCTCTTACTTTCTGAGTTCAAATCCCGCCGAGGCCATTTTGTCTTTCATTCTTCCGCAGTCGATAAAATAAATACCAGTTGAGCACTGGGGTCGATGAAATTGATTTACACCCTCCCCTCGCACTAATTGCTGGCCTTGTGCCAAAATTTGAAACCAATATTAAGGCACTGAACGGCGACAAGCTATTAGAATCGTTACCGCGTCGGACAAAATTTCTCTCCTTTCATTTTTTCCCCCTCCGTGCGCACGTTTCCTCTGAAACGTTAAAACATTTCTATTTCTAAATATTTGAATGTAAAATTAATAACTTTAACTTCGTCGCTTTGTTTGCTTTTTACGTTCTTATTTTTAAGATTTTGTCTGTCCGTCTGTGTGTATGTTTGTATGTTTGTATGTATGTATGTCATTGTTCAGTTTCATTTTAAAATTTCTTACCAATAAAAAAAGAGACCGTTTTAAACCTAGATCCAAGGCTCCTTCATTGGAATTCCAACATCAATAACAGGGTAATTTTGTTTGTGTGTACGTTTGCATATGTGAAGATTTGTATGCTTTGTTTTATGTATGTCTTCTCATGCACATAGTTGCACTTCTAGACATGCTCGTATAATACTTAAATGATAAACTTCTAGAAAGTTTTACAGATTATTACAGTTCCAGCGATGGATTGGATCTGTAGTTTTCGAATCAACTTTCTCCTTTCTAATTTTGAGAAGCCTTATGTATGTATGTATGTATGTATGTATGTATGTATGTATGTATGTATGTATGTGTGTGTGTATGTGTGTATGTATGTATATATGTATGTATGTATGTATGTATGTCATTGTTCAGTTTTCTTTCAAGATTTCTCGCCAATAGAGAAAGAGCCGATTTTTAACCTAGATCCAAGGTTCCTTCATTGGAATTTCGACATCAACAACAGGGTATTTTTTATGTATGTACGTATGTATGTATATATGAATGTATGTATTTATTAATCTACATTACTGTTTTTCTCTATCCCTCTGTTACATTGCCACTTGAAAAAAAAAAAAAAAAAAGAATGCGAACCAGGTTATTTCGGTGAAAACTGCCAGTTTAAATGCGAGTGCAGCAATGGTGGAAAATGCCGCACCAATGATGGCGCCTGCCGATGTCTTCCGGGATATACTGGTGTACACTGTAAAGAAAGTAAGTGAAGCTTTATAGATAATGGCTGATCTATCTATCTATCTATCTATCTATCTATCTATCTATCTACTGTATGTATATATATGTATGTGTGCTTATGTACGTATGTGTATATATATTTGAATATGCATATATATGTTTGTATGTGTGTGTGTCTGTGTGTATGTAACAGATGCATTTTATACTTAACTTTAAAAAAATATTTTTGTATATTACGTTCTTTTTCCTTTTTTTTTTTTCTTTAAAATCTTGCTTTGCAAAATTCTTTCCTCTTACTATTTTGCATTTTGATAAAGGATATGTCCCGCCCGTGCAATTCCGATTTACAGCACGTAAGACGCTGCGAATAACCTCCTAAACAGGCTTTCTATCGGTAAAAAACTCTCGGAGTTGACCAATCAATTCTAACGAGTACACACCCGTGTTTCTAGTTAGCCCATGTTATTATTCCGCTATATACTATATGTACTTACACATGCATGCGAGACGGCACACATACAACATAACCTGTCATATATTTTCCTGTGTGTGTGTGTGTGTGTGTGTGTGTGTGTGTGTGTGTGTGTGTGTGTGTGTGTGTAAAATTACATAAAGTTATATATAATATTGTTTTCTCTTGCGTGTGTCGCTTAGGTTGTCCATACGGCCGTTATGGAGATAACTGTGAACAAGTGTGTAAGTGCAATGATCAACAGTATTGTGACTTCATCTTGGGCTGTACAAGTATGTATTCTTTTCTTTTTTCTTCTTTTCTTTCTTTTCTGAACCGTCCCCGCTTTTTCATTATATGCGTATGTGAGTGTGAGTGTGTGCGGAGGAAAGGGTATGTACATCCGTCTCTCCATCCAGCCATCTGTCCGTCTATCCTTTTTTATCTTGCTATACAAACGCCCGTTTGTGTATTTGCTCGCGTATATATATATATATATATATATATATATATATATATATATATATATATATATATCAGTGTATATATATATATATATATATATATATATATATATATATATATATATATGTATGTATGTATTTATGTATGTATGTATGTATGTGTGTGTGTATGTATGTGTGTGTGTGTGTGTGTGTGTGTGTGTGTGTGTGTGTGTGTGTGTGTGTGTGTGTGTGTTCTGTTACCGTATTGTTTCTTTCCGTAATTTTCTGCCCTGCTTTTGTTTCGTTGTTGTTTTTCGTTTTGTCCTTCTTTGTCCTTCTTTGTCCATCATCTTACCGATATTCCTTACCACTGGCACAATTGGACGAGCAGTACCATAGAGTTTAATTAATATCTTCTGACCTTAAACGCTCCGAAACTGCGCTTATAGCCTGGATTTCATGGCTGATGAGAGGTAGTTTTGTGTGTTCCATGGCTTTCGTTCCTTTCCCGTTAATCGTTTATATACTCCCTTTTGAATTTTCTCTACAATCATTCACCCCCTCCAGCCATTCATCCATCAAGTCTCCCATCTATCTCTCTCAGCTATCTAATCGATACGTTCTTTGGTCTCCCTCCCAACGTCACTTCATCCTCCGCTTACTTCCTCTCTTCCTCTTCCCACCTTTCCCTCTTTCTCTATCGCCATCGAAAATCAATCTTTCCGATAATTAAATACTCGTATATGCCACTGTTTCCACAGTAAAGATAGCCAATGCTGCTTACGGTATGGAGAGCCAAGACAAGCCATCCATGAGCGCCACCACTATGGTGCTGATTGTTCTCCTCATAGTCCTTGTCATCGTATTGGTTTCTATGGCATTCTATTACCGAAACAAGCTGCGCCGGTTGGGACTACAAGCGGCTGAAGGAGCTCAAAGAGTCATGAAATATAAGCACAATGTGGAAGTCGGTAAGTTACATCCTCTTTTATATCATGTATAATATACATATATATATTACATACAAATATATGCATACATGCATATATGTATGGATATAGATACAAAGAAGTTGATCCTCTTCGATTACTATCGCAAACAGCGGTAGCTTTCTTCAACAAAATACACGTCGTTGATTGGTTGAAATTACCCAAATACGACAACTTTAACACGAAATAACTTCTAAAATACGAAATTTGGTCAAAAACGTTCAGAGTAAACCATGTTCTGCGTGAGAAATTCTACCAGTATTCGAAGTTTCAAACTGTTTAGTTAAAAATAATTAATCAAAAAATCTGATTGAGATGGAATAGATCCCCCCATACACATACACACACAAACATTGTTTATATGTATGAGTATGTGTGTGTGTGTGTGTGTGTGTGTTTGTGTGAGTGTGTCTATATTATACATTCATAAATATATCCGTATGCATACGTACATATTTGCGCGCGCATACATACACATATGACATCTACATACAAACAGACACACGCACACAAACACTCATAAACGTACACACGTACGCGCATGCGCAAACATTCTCATCATCATCATCATCACGATTATCATTATTATTATTATTATTATTATTATTATTATTACCATTCAGCCGGAATTGACAACCCCATCTATGGAATGCCATCTCCCAATAATACGCGCATCCCTATTTCCGGTCCAATATTCCAAGATGGCGGACCAACAACTACAACGGCAACTGTTGCAGGTGCAGCTGGCGGAATAACTACTCCACCTACACAAAACGTGCAACTTGACCAACACAATAACATAGCTAAATCAGCAAACCCCAGCAAAAACGTCAACCAACTAGGTAAGTGTGGTTTTATGTGTGTGTGTGTGTGTGTGTGTGTGTGTGTGTGTGTGTGTGTGTGGTTTATGTATATAAATATATGTATGTATGTATGTATGTACATTGAGATGTATACGTAGCTCAAAGGGTACTTGATAATTGGGTGCTGTCGTTTTGGCGCAGGCTTCTTGGCATGTCTCTTTTGGCGTCAAATCCGTTTTGAATGACCTTTTTTGGCAATGGAAATTTTTTCGTTCAAAGCAGTCTGTCTGTCTCTCTGTTTCTCTCTCCTGCTCTCTCTCTCTCTCTCTCTCTCTCTCTCTCTCTCTCTCTCTCTCTCTCTCTCTCTCTCTCTCTCTCTCTCTCTTACGTGCTCTCTCTGTGTCAGAGAAAGATTGAGAGAGAGAGAAAGGGTGGAGGGAGAGAGAGAAACATTTAAACATTCTGGAAAAACGAATTCAATTGGCGTTGTACATAAAGAAATGTAATACAGTAATACACATATATTTGTATACACACAGGCACACACAAACACACACACACTCATATTATACACACTCACATATTACACACACACACACACACACACACACACACACACACACACATATATATATGTAAATATATCTGTATATATATGTGTGTGTGTGTGTGTATGTATGTATGTATGTATGTATGTATGTATGTATGTATAATAAAACGGAGAAAAAGGACAAGAAAAAAAGAAAAACGCGAGGAGGTGGTACATACAAAGTATTAATAAAACTCTCAGAGAAGGAAAGAAAGGCTGTTTTACGTTTCGAACAAAGCCCTTCTTCAGAACCAAGAGACAGAGGAAAGTCCAAGAGAAAAGAAAGACAGAAGAAAAAAATTCCCCAACGGTCCAGAGAGAGAGAGAGCTGCATGCATGTGAATGTGTGTCTTTCTTTACACATCTTCCACTCATAAAGTGTGAAAGTGTGTTTTTAGAATCTGGGGGGGGGGGGGGGGGGTAATGCGTGTGTGTATGTGGGGCGTATTTTAGGAGAGATTTTTTCCTGCGATTTAAACGATGCTAAAATCAAAATTAATTTCGTTATGACGTGTGCCTTGGAGTTTCTTAATGCTTAATCTAATGCCTTAAGTTTTAATTTCTGGCCCTCTGGCCTTTGTTTCTTCCCCTCCAGGGGCTACAGCAGGCATAGATGCAAATAAAGTCGACAATAAGCAAATAGAACGAGACATGTTAAGTAACATGGTTGAGAGCGGTTACTCCATTCCTGTCCGAGTGGCTCTACCACATGACGGTAAGTCAACAATGTTTTAGAGAATAAATTAACTCAGACACGCCACCCGCTTGAATAACAACAGTCAAGTTAGTGTTAACATATATGATAAAATAAACACTGAAAAGCGAAGAAAGAAGAAAGAGAACAAAATAATATTAGTCAATGACTAATTTTATATATCTCAGCAAAGAAGGGAAGATAACACTGGACATGTTTCGGTCTTATTATCCCCTCATAAGAAGGCGGTGAGTCAGCAGAATCGTTAGTGCGCCAGACAAAATGCTTAGGAGCCTTTCGTTCTGAATACAAATTCTGCCTTTTATCCTTTCGGGTCGATAAAATAAATACCAGTTGAACACTGGGAGTCTATGTAATCAGCTAGGCCCACCCTGCTTATAAATTTCAGTCCTTGTGTTTATAGTAGAAAGGATTATTACCTTATCAGTGAATAATAGACTTCAAGTGGCGATAAAAGAATCACCAAATAAATAGTGATTTAATGTGCCTGGAAATCTTTCGTCATACATCCTGTGACCTCTTCAGCGACTCTCCGTCCCACGTGTCTCCCGCTGTTCTGTTCAGTCCATTCTAAATGGACTATACACCATAGGAGAAGACATGAAGAGGTCACAGGACGTTTGACGAAATATTTCCAGACAAAGGACATAAACTAACAATAATAATAAATCTGATTTAATGTAAAGTAAACGGTGATTTAACGTGCATTTAATGTGTTAACACGAACTTAACTATCGCTTATTATGCAGATGGTGTCTCTAAATTGTTTATTCGCTGAACAGTTGTATGTCTCTACGCTGAACAGTTTGTATGTCTCTACGCTGAACATTTGCATGTCTCTACGCTCGCCATTGTACAATCTTGTACTCACGCTAAAAGACATTCCAGCCATGAACATCCCATTTATTATATAATCATAGTATATTTAAGTCTAAATTTATTTTATTATCCAGACATAGTGCATATAAGTCTAAATTAATTTTTAATACTAATTTAAGATTTAAGGCTAAATTAGCAAATATATATATATTGACGTTGAAAGCTCGAAACAGGTAGCAATAAACAGTCGACAACTGAGGAGGAGTTAGACATCCCTTGGTATTTTGTCCTGTACTTATCTCCCCTGTGTTTACGTATTTTTCACTCGTGATGTCCTGTACTTAATATGTATTTTTAATTATATATATATATATATATGTATGTATGTATGTATGTATATTTTCTTTTCGTCTCTTATCTTGTCCTGTGTATTGAACAGGTAAAGATGGACCCGAAGAATATTTTTACGACAGATCGAAACTTGGAGAGAGCGATCAGGATGACATATGCGAGGAAGACTTCAATAAAATAATGCAGCAACCAGCAAAATTCTAATTTGAACTCACAAACAACTCTTTCGTTGTTTTTGTTTAATTATATTTTTTACTTTCTTTTGTTTTTTTTTTGTTTGTTTTAATTTTCTTTTTTTTCAATATTTTTGTTTCTTTCTTTTCATGATTTATTTTATCATTTGTGTTATTGTTTCACGTATTGTTGTTGTTATTGTTATTGTGTTGGGTAGGGTCGGGATAATGACAAGGGACAGAAGTAAGGGCTGTTTTTTTTTGTTGTTGTTCATTTTTTTTTTCGTTTTGTTTTTGTCTCTATTTTCGTTTGTTTCTTGATATCAGAAAGAAAAAAGTAAAATACCGATTGCTAACCCTGGGCTCAAGGCCCTGGATTTGCTGGAGGGGGGGGGGGGTGTTTGGTAATCATTTATATTGAACTCAGTACTTCACTGGTAACTATTTTATATCGACTCCGGAAGGATGAAAGGCATGGCTGACTGTGATGGGATTAGAACTCAGAATATAAAGAGCCGCATCAAATACTTAAAAGTACCACGTTAACGATTCTGACAATCTCTATTTATTCTTTTATTCTGTTATTCTTTTATTTGGTTCAATCATTTGACTGCGGCCAGGCTGGAGCACCGCCTCTTTGTCGAACAAATCGATCCCGGGACTTAGTCTTCGTAAGCCTAGTACTTATTCTATCGGTCTCTTTTGCCGAACCGCTAGCTTACGGGGACGTAAACACACCAACATCGGTCGTCAAGCGATGATGGTGGGAAGGGGGGGGGCAAACACAGACGCACAGATATATACATATATACGACTAGCTTCTTTCAGTTTCCACTCACAAGGCTTTGATCGGCCAGAGGCGATAGTAGAAGTCACTTGCCCAAGGTACCATGCAGTGGGACTGAACCCAGAACCATGTGGTTGGGAAGCAAGTTTCTTACCACACAGCCACAAAATAATTGTTTCAATTTTTGGTACAAAGCCAGAAATTTTATAAGGAAGGAATTAGTCGATTACATCGATCCTAGTACTTGACCGCTACTTTATTTTATTGACCTCGAAAGGTTGAGAGGACAAAATTGACCACAGCAAGGTTTAAACTTGGAATGTAAAGAACTGGATGAAATGCCTTTAAGCATTTTGTTCGACGCACTAACGATTCTTTTCTACTCTAGGCACATGGCCCGAAATTTTTGGGGAGGGGGGGGGGCAATCGATTAGATCGACTCTTCCGGATTTACGTTCACAGTTCAAATACCGTCGAAGTCGACTTCGCCTTTCAACCTTTCGGGGTCGATAAAATAATTAAAGAAAAAAATTGCGTACTGGAATCGATGTAATCGATTAGCCCTTTCCCCACAAAATTTCAGGCTTTGGGTTTGTAGCAGAAAGAATTACTGAACGCTATAATCTCCAGACATACTAGGATCTTGTGGAGTGGCAGTTATTGCTAATGAGTAAAATATAAATTTGCAAGAATAACTTAAAACAAATTCTGAGAATATTTCGGCAACACCAGAACAGTGGATGTGGCAGATTCGAAACCGCGATTCTACGACCGCGGGTCCGCTGCCCTAATCACTGGGCCTTCACTACAGCAACATGTAGACCAGGTAGGACTGCTAATCCTCTGCACTATTCTATTTCCAGACTCACTTCTCGAGTCTAAATAATGAAAGATGGTCTTTGAATAATTCGTGAGATGCACGCAGAATGGCAAGAATCCAAACAACAGCGTGTCTATTTATTCCCAATACACCCTGGCAGATTCGAACGTGAATATGCGAATGACTGTTGCTTTCCATTATCGGAGAACATCTCTATTTAGACGATGTGTGTTCATAATACGCCTGATTCACCGATGACAAATATTTGAATATTTGAGGAAGAACTGCTAGAGTGGTGGACTATACGCCTACCTTGTGCAATTTCATTGCGTCCCGTTACGTTCTGAGTTCGAAACCCGCCTAGGTCAGTTTTGCTGTCCTTCCTTTTGAGTGGGGTGGGTTGATAAAATAGGTAGAAATGAAGTACTGGGATTGATACGATTGACTATAGTATGCACCTTCAAAATTTTAATGTTTCTGTGTGTGCGATATTAAGCTGTGAAGGTCTTTGAAGCTTCGCACGTCTTGTCAAAGTCTTGGAATTACGAAGAGCAAACTCCATCTCTGTATTTTTCTTTTCCCTCCTTCTCTCATCATCATCATCTCTTTCTCATTCTATCATACAGACCCACAAATATGTGTGTGGGTATCTCTCTCTCTCTCTCTCTACACACACACACATACATACACAAACACATACACACAAACATATATATCAATCGGCAGGTTGGCGGACTTGACAGAGCGTCAGGTAGAATATGCTGTGATATTTGTTCTAAGTGTCTGCACACTGTTCAAATCTTGCCAAAATAAACCTTGCCTCTCATGTTTTTTTTTCGGGATCGATAATCGATAAATGAAGAACTAGCACAGCTATCAAATCCTGGATGTTCCGATGGAACGAAGACAGAAAAGTCGAGCAGGTGTTTATATCTATTCACGATAAAAAGAAAAAAGATCATTAGCAGTTGCTGATAACAGGTA
>NC_142941.1:55761557-55804057 GCF_046866305.1 Octopus bimaculoides
AGTGTCCCAGAGAGAGAGAAAGAGAAAGACACACACACACACAGAAAGGAGAGAGCTGATTCGAAGATTACAGATCCACTCCATCACGAGAACTGTAAAACTCTGTAAAGCTTTCCAGAAGTTTATCATGACATATATATATATATATGAGCATGTCTAGATATGTTACTATATGCATAAGAATACATACATAAAACAAAACACATACAACTGCATGTATACATGCATACATACACACATGCATACACATACATACATGTTTATCATTTAAGGCTGTATGTGCATGTCTAGACATGCAACCATATGCATGAGAATACATGCATAAAACAAAACATATAAATCTGCACATACACTGACTCCAAATACTGCACATATATATACATACATTCAAAAATACGCTGTTGATGTTGAAATTCCAATGAAGGAGCCTTGGATCTAGGTTAGAAATCTTGTAATAAAACTAAATAATGACATACATATATACATACATAAACACACGCACACACACATACATATATATGATGATTTATGTGTGCACATTTGTGTATATATGAATGATGTACCTACATATCCTAACACACACACATATTTATAACCATGTCCCTACTTTCGTAAATGTGTGTAAGGCTAAAGGAAGTCGCTCAAATAGTAAAAAACAAACTGCTGGTTGTTGTGAGAGTGGTGTGTAGTGACTAAAAATAGAGAGATAATGGGAATGAGCGAGTAAAACAGATAATTTTGAGTAGAGGCGTTCCATGCAGGGGCCATGTTGGCCTTCCTGTCTAACTAGCGGGATGGTATCGTTCGAAAGTGACAACAGTTGGTTCAGATTCTGTCGATGGTGGACAATAGCTCTGTAGTTTCCAGCGTGCAAAATGCCTAGCGGTCGATGCAGTAGACATGCTAATAAATCAATAATTTAATATCCTCGTTTTACGATCAGATCACTATTGGGAACGGTTGTTTAATGATATCAGCTACTTTGCAACTCGAATCTCAGTAGTAACATTTGTTACGTTTGTCAAGGTGTAAAGAAATATAACTTAGAAAGACGACTGAGGAATAACAGTTCGATACATGCTACATATATTTCAGTAGCATTGTAATTTATTCATTATTTGTGCATTACGTAATACGTAATTAGAAATCAATTTCCATTTCCTCGGGCATCCGAACTGTTAGTGGAATAGAAATTGGCTGCAGTCGAATAAATTACCATACTACTGAAACATATGTAACAAATATTGGAATGTTATTGTCTATTCATCGTCTTTTATCACACACACACACACACACATACACATGTTTGTATTTACACAGAGAGGAAGAGATGTGTGTGTGTGTGTGTGTGTGTGTGTGATGTTTCGTTCGCAGTGTTCGATATTTTGAAATTTTCTTCATTAATGTAGCTTTACATACTAATTACGATAATGTGATTAATTTTTTGGCACAAATTAATAATTAAATAATTACAGAACATTAAACCCACTCTAATTTATTTCACTTAAATCATTTTAGCTTCATTTATGCAAATTACAAGGACAAAAAATATGTATTCTGCTCTTTTTTGCGTATGTCCAAGTATCTCGTCTACTAAAGACAAAGTGGGACATTGTGCTTATGACGCCGATTGAGACAGAAACGTATTCCCACAGTTGTCCTCTCGTCTTCAGAAAGACTGTCTTTTCTTAAATGGCATATCAACTTTAGAAAATTCTTGATTCTTGAGATTATCTCCCCCTTCTGGGAGATCACTGACACCAACCAATTGTTCTAACTTTTCTGGGAGCAAAGATACTTCTAAGAAAAGGAGTTATTGTGTATGCGATTTAATACGCTCTTATATGTCTTTGCATGGCACCTTGGGCAAGTGTCTTCTACTACAGCCTCGGGCCGACCAAAGCCTTGCGAGTGCATTTGGTAGACGGAAACTGAAAGAATCCAGTCATAAGCGCGCGTGTGTGTGTGCTTGTCCCCCACTACACCGCTAGACAACCGGTGCTGGTTTGTTTACGCCCCCATAACTTTGCTGTTCAGCAAAAGAACCCGATAGAATAAGTACCAGGTTTTTAAAAAGTAAGTACTTGAGTTGATTCGTTCGACTAAAAATTCTTCGAGGTGGTGCCCCAGCATGGCCTGCCTAATTAATGACTGAAACAAGTAAAAGATAAAAGATATATAAATAGGCGCAAGCGTGGCTGTGTGGTAAGAAGCTTACTTCTCAACCATAGTTCTGAGGTTCAGTCCCACTGCGTGGCACTTTCACCAAGTGTCTTCTACTATACACTCGGACCGATCAAAGCTTTGTTAATGGATTTGGTAGACGGAAACTGAAAGAAGATGTGTGTGTGTGTGTGTGTGTGTGTGTGACCACCGCTTGTGTTCACACCCCCATAATCTAGCGGTTTGGCAAAAGATACCGATAGAATAAGTATTAGGCTTCAAAAAAAAAAAAAAAAAGTCCTGGGGTTGATTCGTTCTGCAAGGCGGTGCCCCAGCATGGCTGCAGTCAAATAACTGAGAGAAGTAAACGATAGTAGATATATAAATATATTACACACACACACATAGGGATTTTTAATACTATACATCTACCAAAGACGCTTTCTCAAGACGAATACCGCAGTTTTATAGCCTTATGCAGTATGTTCACGTTAGGTAAGATATAGAGGGTCCTATTTTGAACTGATACTGCTACAGTCGCTCATAACGAATTTTTACTCAGCCTACCAGTTATAAGCGAGACCAGTGATATTTTAATCATATATATATATATTGGTGTGATTACGTTCCCGTAACTTAGCGGTTCGGCAAAGAGACCGATAGGATAAGTATCAGGATTACAAAGAATAAGTCCCAGGATCGATTTGTTCGACTAAAGGCGGTGCTCCAACATGGCCGCAGTCAAATGGCTGAAACAAATGAAGGAATAAAAGAAAAGAATGATGCACACACACACATACTTTAACATACACCTGCACACACATACAGGTGCACGCGCACACATACACGAGCTTGAAAGCGTCTGAAAATTGCATTGCGTTTGGCCATCCGTACTTAGCACCACAGCCTAATCTTCATCAATTGTATGTAAATAATATCTTAGCACTCTCCCCTTGTTTTATATACGATGTCTACCAATATTTACAGATAAATAATACTTGGAGGTTATTGTTTCGGTAAACTATAGTGTTACTTTAGTTTATAGCCTCGTCATTTTATTTTCGTGAGACAATTTAAATATGCATTTAATATACATATGTACATACACACGCGCACACACATACATGCACTATAAATACGATTATGTGTGTATTTGTGTGCGTGTGTGTGTGTGTAAATACACACGCATTATATATATATATATATATATATATATATACACACATACTACACATACACACATGCATAATGTAATATTTTCTGTTGTATTATTATAATTAGTCCAAATAGCGTCGGAGGTAGCTTTACCTTTCACTCACCTGGCGTCGGTAAAATGAATGAATGAATAAATAAATGCCTTTTATGAATTTACTGGATCGATATTATCGATCACACCCTACCCCCTGACCTTGTACTTCAGATTATGAGTAGATAATGTAGACAGACGATTATTTTGACCTTAGTATATGACTGGTAGTAATTTTATAAACTTTTAGACATTGAATCGTGTATGTTACATATTTAAGGAATTCTCCGTATGTTAATAATTATGGCTACGGTATTTAGTTACAGCCCTTTACGTTCGGAGTTCGAATGCAGCCGAATTTGATTTTGTTTTTCATCGTTCTATATAGGGAAATAAAATATAGGGAAATCTTTCGGAGAAAGTATATCAAAACTGTAATTGGCAATTTTCGTAAAATTATTTTATTTCTCTGATTTTTTTTTTCCAGCTGAATGTCTTATTGTTTATATATTTTTTGTGAATGTATTTGTTTATGTTTGTATGTATATTTGCGTATGTATGTGTTTATGTGCATATCTGTGTATGTATGTGATTAACACATACGTACACGATTATAAATACATGCACGTCAACACATACATACATATACTAATATACATACACACACACACACATAAAGACATACATACACAAAAAAGCTACATAATTATAAGCAATTTAGCTGAAGAAAAAATGTTTCAATTTTATCTTTTATGGAAATTGCCGAACAAATATTTTCTGCTTTGATATACTTTCTCCGAAGTACTGGGATAAAAAATTTCTTTAAAATCAACTGCCCACCACACACACGAAAAAAAGGGGAAAAAAGTCTCACCCTATACTCTTTACTCTTTTACTTGTTTCAGTCATTTGACTGCGGCCATGCTGGAGCACCGCCTTTAGTCGAGCAAATCGACCCCAGGACTTATTCTATCGGTCTATTTTGCCGAACCGCTAAGTTACGGGGACGTAAACACACCAGCATCGGTTGTCAAGCGATATTGGGCGGACAAACACAGACACACAAACATACACACACACACACACACACACACACATATATATATATATATATATATATATATATATATATATATATATATAAGTGTACCAAAAACTGGTACACTTCTTTACTTCTTAGAGGTGACAATGAAGGCATCAAATCTGATACCATAAACTACCAACAAGGCATCCTTTAGGGTGACGGCCTCTCTCTACTGCTCTTTATTTACTCATTAAACCTCTCATCATCCTAGGCTACAAAACCTAAGAGTTATAGGAACAAATCCTGTAACATTTCACCTTTTATTGTTGATGACCTGAATCTGTAAGGGCCAATTGATAACTACATCAAAAAGTAATTAGATCTCATTACCCAATCCTCAAAAGAAATTGGATTGAAATTTGGTAAATCAAAAATATATTTGTGAAACTTTAAAAAGTAAAACAGCTACCAAAGTTAAAACACAACCAGCGAGATACTATTGTGTGAGGCAGCAAAATAAAAAGAAAAAGTGCTCTGTAAGGAAATCAGCTGCACTCTGGACACCACTGTGGTCAGAAAATACAGGAGAAAACTTTTCTTTTTGTTAATGATTTTCAAAATATTTCAACTTAGAGAGAATACAGCTCTGTATGTAAGTATGAACATATACACACATTCTTTATTGTGTATATGTATATTACATGTGTACAGAGCTGGCTGTAAATCAAGTAGCTGAGTTGCTTCCTGATATGCTGTAGACCGAAGGAGGCCACACTCTAGAATGATCTCTACAATAGTTTTGTCAAGTAAAACTCTCAACAGAAAGCAGCCAAACCTGTAAAGACTTGTTATAAACTGCACAAACTTAAAAGCTTATGCTTGTCTGCAGAAATCTTTATGGGAAATATTTCAGATTGAATATATTGTTAACAATACACCAGAGGATGTGCATCACAGAAAAACTGTTATTATGAGAGTTGCAGAAAGAGTTTTATTTTAGTTTTATATTAATGTTTGGCTGTGATTTTAGAATTCAGCTTAAGTAAACCTATATAGATAAGAAGCTTTTTATTGTGAGATTTGCAGAGAAAATTTCATGCAATGACATGCTTTGCTAACTCACGTTAGGCTACACACTGGTGAAAAAAAATCATACCACTAGACTATTTAAAGATGTATGGTCCATGAGGCAATGACAAATGGCCGAGAGACCTTTGGCCATATGCTGTGCTTGAGAAGACCCATCAAGCCAAGTGAAATCATAGTTGTGGCAGATACTGGTGTCATGCAACTGGCACCCATGCCAGTGGCATGTAAAAGCACCCATTACACTCTAGGGGTGGTTGGCATTAGGAAGGGCATCCAGCTGTAGAAAGCCATGCCAAATCAGACTGGAGTCTGGTGCCACTCTCCAGCTTGCTGGCTCTGGTCAAACCGTCCAACCCATACCAGCATGGACAATGAACGTTAAATGGCGACGACGACGATAATGATGATGATGATGATGATGATGATGATGATGTAGGGTGTAGAAACATCAGACATCCCAATCAACCAATATTTAGTTTAATTGTATAATCTTTGAGAAAGACTTTGTGTAGAACAGCAGTTTAAAATAATTTGTGGCTTGATGATCAATTGATGAGACATTTAAATGAGACATGTGTGAGGATATTTTTACCTCTCAAACTTTGCTGGGAAACCATATGGAAGGTCCCTGCCCCCAAGGTTATCTATTGTGCAACAAAGAATGCAGGAAAAGATTCATAGAACTGTCCAAAGTAAGGAAAATATGTTGCATACATTGCATAGGCTCAGGTGTGCTAAGAAGCTTCCTTCCTAACCACATGGTTCCAGGTTCGATCCCACTTCGTGGCACCTGGGACAAATATCTTCTGCAATAGCCTTGGGCTGACCAAGGCCTTGTGACTAGGTTTGGTAGATGGAAACTGAAAGAAGCCCGTCATATATATATGCATGTATTCTTTTACTTGTTTCAGTCATTTGGCTGCAGCCATGCTGGAGCACCTATATATTTTATGTGTCTGTGTTTGTCCCCACCCGCCATCGCTTGACAACTGATGTTGGTGCATTTATGTCCCCGTAACTTAGCAGTTCGGCAGAAGTAACCAATACAATAAGCACCAGGCTCACAAAGAACAAGCTGAGGGGTCAATGTCTTCGACTAAAAGATTGTGCTCCAGCATGGCTGCAGTCAAATGACTGAAACAAGTAACAGAATGAAAGAATGTATAACTCAAGTTAATGAAAAGCACTTAACAAGTCTTCTCCCTCCCTCTCTCTCTCTCTCTCTCTCTCTCTCTCTCTCTCTCTCTCTCTCACACACACACAGATTTATCCAATAGGTATGCAAGCAATCTATCAAACAGACTTCCCTGCTTTGCCTTAATGCCAAGATAAAAGAAACTATTTCATTGCCATTTCATAGTTGAATAAGATAAGAGATGATTAAGCTATAATAAAAATCTCTCCAATTGTAATAAAAAAAAAAGACAATAGCCAGGCTAGTGTTAGCATATTTAAATAAAGTGAGCATCAAAAAGATAATTAAAAACTAATTACATAATGAGATAATTGATAATGTTGGCTTAGTGGCTAATATTCTTTTAATTGTTTTATCACGTGAAGAGAGACAACTTCAGTCATGTTTAACTCTAATCAGACCTCTTCAGTAAACTCTTCAGTTTAACTCTAGACCTCTTCATGGTTGTGGGTTCAGTCCCACTGCGTGGCACCTTGGACAAGTGTCTTCTACTATAGCTTCGGGCAGACCAAAGCCATGCGAATAAAATTTAGTTGATGGAAACCAAAAGAAACCTGGCCTGTTGTATGTATGTGCGTCTGTGTTTGTTCCCCCCCACTACTGCTTGACAACCAGTGTTGGTGTGTTTACATCCCCATAACTCAACAGTTTGGCAAAATGGACCAATAGAATAATACCAAGCTTAAAAAAAAAATAATAATTATCAGGGTAAATTCATTTAACTAAAAATTCTTCAGTGTTACCCCATTATGGCTGCAGTCTAATGACTGGAGCAAGTAAAAGATAATATATATATATTCTGCAGCCAATAGATATTTATATTTTTTTTTAGATTTCAATTATTTCTGTGGGAGGTTTTGGAACTTAACACCTGCAATAGTCAAGGAATTACTGTACAGCATTGCACCACATGTCTTGGTCCGGTCTCATCTCCTTTGTAAGGTTCAGCATCTTGAGACTGGCCTTCAATATTTCATCCCATGTCTTCCTGGGTCTCTCTTCTCCACAATTTCCCTCTTCTTTAAGCGATTAGCACTTCTCTCGGAGTGTCATTAGAAAATACGGTTTGATAAAATCAATCTAGTAATTTTTTTTTTTTTTCTAATGTTTTCAAATATGGAATTTTTAAACTAATATATGTAATGGAGTAATGTGTATAAAAAATAAAACAATAGAAATCAAAATATCATCGATAACTGAAAGAACCACATACAAAGCGCTCCACATGAAAAGCAATATTTGAACATTATTTCACGTCCAGATGTATGGATATCTTATGGTACAAGTAATATAATTTATCTAATCCCCGTGACTTATGTTTCTGTTAAAAAAAAAAAAGCAAACAAACGAACAAACAAAGACAGAACAAACGAACAAAGACAGAAAGAAAGGAAGAAAATAAATTGAGGTGCAGCAGCATTTAGAGTAGACACCATACCATACATTTTTTAGTTAATATTTTCCGTTAGTTATTAATACTAGTTTCCTCGATAACAATTTATGTCGCTCTTGGTTATCCATAGTTATCCCTATACAGCTTTAACATATATTTGTAATATTTACATATTTCGATAACCTTTTACTGGTTACCTCCGAAAGATGTCGTCTATTTAATAGGTTGGTATCAAACATATTTTACTTTATACTGCACACACAGGCACTCACAGTAATTAATACGGCGCTAATTGTCATTATTACGATCAACGTTATTATTATTATTATTTGTTGTATTTCGTTATTTCTTTTAACTTTACTAACTGCAACATTTTGGATAAAGTATTGGACATTACCGATTCCACTTTCTCCAGCCACCTCTGTAGTTAGGAAAATTTATTATTAATGTTAATTACATATTTACTGTTCGATACCTGTATAGAAAGATTAATTAGACATGAAACATTTAATTTATATAGGAGAATGAAAGTGAGAAGTTAATCTTCATATCACAAATAATAATAATAATAATAATAATAATAATAATCGTAACAAAGTGATGTGGTTTCGACCAGGAATCGAAACCTTTGCCGCTGTAATTGATTTTTTTTTCTTTTGCCTTCCCTCTACTCCACGGCACCGGCCTATTTTGCAAATATAATTAAAACCCTGATAAACAAGGAAGCCTCTATATAACCGCTCTGCCTGCTAGAAATAGCAGCCAAATTTTACTCCAATCATACCTTGCTGTCTTTGGTAAAGGATTCTGCACACGGGATAATGTGTATGGAGAGAGAGAGAAAAAAAAAAATAGACGTGATTGTCACGATCGGAATGTTTGATCATATGACAAATCTGATGTTATTTATAATTAAAAGCATATGACGAATTATTCCTAAGAGTGGTCAGAGTCGGCAAAAATGATGATAATTCACTGAACTAAATAAATATGGTCTTGTGTCTGTTAAATCCAATTAGATTTCGCCGTTTCATTCCTCCTGGGCCAATAAGGACGGGCAATCTGATACATATCACCATCAAATCAACTAAAACAAATGATATTTATATAATATAAAAACAATCATTCTTCATTATTTTGTTGCTTAGCTCAATGACAGTCCTGAGTGAATAGACTTGCGATCAAACGTAATCCAGGACTGACCATCCCGTATGGTTATATCATGGACTACGTCGTCCAAATGTCATTCCTGCATGAAGATGGTCGGGCATGATTTAAAAGAATTTGGTCGCTATTTCTATCAGCATCGCTCGATCACGTATCGATTATTGTTACAATCTAAGACGAGACTTATTGGTATATATATATATATATATATATATATATATATATATATATATACACACATATATATTATTACTGCAGGTGTGTTACTGTGTTTAGGCTTCCCTCCGTTACTGCTTTTAACTAATGTCTCGTCAGAGTCGCTAAAATAAGCGTAAGTAATTGATTAGCAACGTTTTCAATCGGTTAAACCATCTTTGCATTAGATAAATATTTTAATGTGTTTTTGATAATAATAATAATAATAATAATGATAATAATTCGTTCTAGTTTTGGCATAAGGCCAGAAATTTTGAGGGGGGCGGGTAAGTCGATTACATTGACTCCAGCGCTCGACTTGTACTTCTTTTATCGACCCCGAAAGGATGAAAGGCAAAGTCGACAATGATAATCCTTTCTGCTAAAAGCACAAGGCCTGAAATTTGAGGGGAGGGCACTTGTCGATTTCCTCGACTCCAGTGTTTCACTGGTACTTAATTTATCGACTCCGAAAAGGATGAAAGGCAAAGTCGACCTCGGCGGCATTTAATAATAATAATAATACTAATAATAATAATGCTTTGTTATAGGCACAAGGCCTGAAATTTTGGGCGCTTGGCTAGACAATTATATCGACCCTAGTGCTCAACTGGTACGATTCTTTTCATCGGCTGTGAAAGGATAAAACGGATAGTCGACGTCGGTGGAATTTGGATTTGGAACGTAAAGACGGATAAAAATGCCGCTAAGCATTTTGTCCGGCAATAATAATAACTACTTAAATATATGATTTTAGTGTAAATAAGTCAATGTTTTAAGTCGAGTCTTGGTGGTTTAAACCATTCTTTCATTGTTTCGGAATCGATAAAATATAATACCAGTCAATTACAGTGTCAATATAATCTATTTTATTCTTCTGAAATTTGCGGCTTTATGCATTTGACAATCAATTATTACAATCTATCCACATTTATTTATCAATTTATTAAATCAATATTTCCAATGAAAATTTCATTTTGCAATTACATGATTGATTTTTTTCTTAATGAAAATGTTAATTTCTAAATTCTCATTATATGACATAATAAATTTTAAAGTTTGTTTTGATTTTATTCTATGACAATTTGAATTTGTTGATAAAAAAAATAATAAAATGCTAGCTTTTCTTCTTGGAAAGGAACATTAGTTTCGTATCCTCCCTCCTCCTTGAATGTTTTGTTTATGCCGGGAATATTTATAAATTTCTGTTAAGTATTTTTTTTTTTAATTAGCAATTAAAAAAGTGAACTGTGACGAGCTGGAGTTTGCTTTTTCTTATAATTTCGTTCTGTCACTAGTTTTGTATAGCTGAGAGAAGTAAATGAAAATGTGTGTTTATAGGTGTTAAGGTATGTGTGTGTGTGTGTGTGTGTGTGTGTGTGTGCATATATATATATATATATATAGTATGTGCGTGTGTGTGTGTGTGTGCCTATGTATATACATATATATGTGCGTGTGTGTATATTTGTATATGTATGTGTGTACATGTGTGTGTGTGTAGAAGTATATATGTGCGCATGTGTGTGTATATGTATGTGTGTGCGCGCGCGTTTGTATCGGGAGAATTTGTATCTATGCAAGTGTTTATAGATATGTATACATAAACACAACCTCTCGAGCACTTAAAAAAAAACAAAAAAAAACGAAAAGAAACTCCCGCATTTATTACATTTATTTATTAATTTTGTTTCAAACTAAAAGTGTTAAAATAAAATACCGCGATTGAAAGAAAAGCAACAATTTGCAAAGATATATTGGCGGTCTCTCTCGAGTGCGAGGAAAGCAGTTGTGATCAGGTGTGCCGTTTCTTGTTGAGCAACCTGTACACTTGGTTGGCTTATAGTGCTCAAATGTTTATGCTGTACAGGGTGTCCACAAAGTCTGGGTACATAGAGTAAATAGAATCATAACATAAACAATTAAATGTGAGAAATTATAATTTCTTAAAGTATGTGTTAATCCCCATGTACCCAGACTTTGTGGACACCCCGTATATTATTAGCCCACTCTCTCCATCAAATTGTCATTGCCTGTACAGGTGCACGCTGTGCCACAGTCAGACGTCTGAGTGATCGCAGAATAACGTGAGATGAAGTGAGTTGCTCAAGAACACAATGCACCGCCCAGTCCTGGAATCGAACTCACGATCTCGCGATCGTAACAACTTAACCACTAGACCGCGCACCTTCACACACACAGACACTCATACATACACATGAGTTATGTGTAATTCGGATATCCACTCCGTATATTAATGTTATGTATGTGAGTGTGTGTGTATTTGAGGGAGAGAGAGAGAAACAACGAAGTGGGCAGGTCGTTAAGCCAGTTGTCTCCCATGTTTCTGAGATTTATCTTTTTCTGTACAGACTGTAGAACTGTGCAAGTTACTTGGAGATACAACGGAAACGTTTTAAATGTAAGTAGAGAAGTAATTAATGAATATATAAATGATTCAGGAAGGGATTTTATATTACTTTTGAAAAATTCTAACTGGAGTGCCAACTTCGGGGTGGAGGGCTGTTAGAGCCATCCGTCGCAGTACAAGTAATATTAATAATAATAATGATGATATATATAAAGGTAGATTTTTTTTTGTGACCAGATCATAGTTTACTACGAAAGATTTTGATGCTGTTTGAATGCAAGAAACGTGACATTTCAGATGGATCCCCGTCTGTTTCGATGCTGACTATTCCAGCTGTTCGATCGTCAACAGAACTACGGGCTTATCGAATTGTAGTGTAAGTGGCTGGTTACTCCGCGGACACTTGCTCCCTTACGTAGAGTCAGTGTATGACGAGGTTGGTCCATTGAATTACAAGTACATCCCATCCGACGAACTTCCATCCGGTTTCCCTCTACTCTGTTTCGTAAACAGTACTTGCCCAAGATACCATATAGTGAGATCGAACCCAGCCCTCATTATTCCAAGGCTCACTTTTTAATCATTCGACCATGCTTGCGTTTATTTACACATGCATGCTCACATGCGGGCATAATGCGTAGGATGTATTTAGTATCTGATACAATATTAATAGTATAACAGAGACTCGTTCTAGAGTATATATTATAACTAGTGGTTAGGTACAGCTCGTATATATCAACATCATCGTCGTCATCATCATCATCATTTAATGTCTGTTTTCCATGCTGGCATGGGTTGGAGTAGGAGTGGGGTCAGAGTGTTGATGTTGAGCAGAGAGTCAGGCAATGTTAATGTTGAATCAAGAGTCTGGCAGACCAGAGGGCTGCACTAGGCCCCAGTCGTCTGTTTTGACATGGTTTTATTTAGTGGGTAGCTGTTGGGTAATCAGACAGTCTTGATGTTGAGTGGAGAGTCATTGTTGGTGCTGTGTGGAGAGTCCGGTAGTGTTGATGTTCAGTGGAGAGTCAGACTGTATTGAGGTTGAGCAGAGAGTTAGACAGTATTGAGGCTGAGTAGAGAGTCAGACAGTGTTAATGTTGAGTCAAGAGTCAGTGTTGACGTTGAGTGGAGAGTCAAACAATGTCGATGTTGAATGTAGAGTCAGTGTTGGAGTTAGATGGAGCATCATTGTTGATATTGAGTGAAGAGTCAATTTTGATGTTGAACAGAGAGTCAGACAGTGTTGAGTGGAGAAGCAGACAATTTTTGGTGTTGAATGGATGAGTCAGTGATGATGTTGAATGAAAACTTAGTGTTGATGTTGAGTTAAGTGTCAGTATTGAATGGAGAGTCAAACAGTGTTGATGTTGAATGGAGAGTCATAGACTGTGAATACATGTTCACTGTGTAGATGTTGAGGTTTCTTTTAATTTCCTTTTCTTTCTTTGTCAGGAATGAGGAAAGCAGTGCCCCAAAACCCTTTATAGGGCCTCTGAGACAAGTGGGAGAAAGGGTGGGTGAGAGGGAGGTAGGGTCGTACCCTCTAACTGGCGTTATGGCCCAAAATGCTTTAGCAAAGTCTATACAGAAGCATGTCATTTTGCCAGGTTGGTGCTAGTCTACCTCTGAGAATGCTCGTCTTAAAAAGATGTGTCGAGACAGATACTGCAAGGAATCACTCGATAATTATACTGGCGGTTTATTGACAGGGCAAACAAATCCATATTGACAGGACAAATAAATCCATTTTGTCATCTTTACTGAGAGGACTCCATTATATAAACTGTGAGTGTTGAATAGTTAAATAATCAGAAGATGACTATATAGACATGGCATATAGATAATGTGTGTGTGTGTATTCACAGCCATGGAAACAAATATTCCTTGAAATTAAAAAGGTGGCAAGCTTGCAAAAACGTTAGCATGCCAGGCAAAATGCGTAGCGGTTTTTCATCTGTCTTTTCAAATCCTGCTGAGGTCGACTTTGCTTTACATCCTTTTGGGGTCAATAAATTAAGTACCAGTTGCGTACTGGGGTCAGTCTAATTGAATGCTCCCCCTCCCCAAAAATTTCAGGCCATGTATGCATACATGCGTACGTACATACATACATACATGCATGCATACATACAGACAGACACACAGACAGACAGACAAACATAGATAGTGTGAATGGATAAGGATATGAAATCTGGGCAGATACCTTACTACTTGGACAGAGTTTTAAATAGAATATATTGTGTATATGACTGTAATAAACAATCTTTGTGGATGTACAATTATCCATCCTTATTTTAATGTCTTATATATATATTTGCCTGTATAATATGTATATTAGATACATTAATTATACAGGGTGTCCACAAAGTCTGGGTACATGGGGATTAACACATACTTTAAGAAATTATAATTTCTTATATTTAATTGTTTATGTTATGATTTTATTTACTCCATGTACCCAGACCTTGTGGACACCCTGTATATTAATCATTTGTTTCATATATTTAGTTGAAGAGTATATATTTTTAATTTCAAAATATGACACCATAATTTTGTCATTTATTTTCAGGAATTACCATCTCCATGGTGTCAAACAGTCTCCGCATTTTGGTGTATTTTTACCAGGTAAATGCATTGGTATGCTTGCAGTTATTCTGTGGTGATAGCAGTTTCTCATCATTTCCATGGAATTTGTGGCAGTTATCATCTTCAGTTCTGTGATGGCAGCACCACTTGACCAAACTCACTTCTCTTAAGTTTTAATCGTTTTTGCACAAAACATTATTATGATGTGCAGATTTTGCCCCCAGAAGCAGCAACAGCAACAACAAAAATATGTTTGCACAAAATTCTTGAGTGCATTTAAACCTGAAAGTATTAAGATGGTTTTGGCATCTATTTCATAAATGCAAAAAAGAAAGAAAAGAGATTTAAGTATGCATACAGTATATAAAGTATGTTACTTTAGGGTTTTGATGATGGATGGTGCCTGTGAACCAGCCATGCATCACTTTTGAACAAATGTAGCTTTTGCATATGTGTTTGTTTCCTTTGCATGCTGGTTGCATATTTGCATTTGCACACAGAGGAAACAGAACATTGCATAGCTATTTTCCACAGTGACAATAACTTCAAAGCAACAAATTCATTTATTTATATATTTTTATCATTGTTTCATTCCTGAAAATTTGTTCCTTTTAAACCATTTACACACACACACACACACACACACACATCATCATCATCGTCGTTTAACGTCCGCTTTCCATGCTAGTATGGGTTGGACGATTTGACTGAGGACTGGTGAAACCAGATGGCTACACCAGGCTCCAATCTGATTTGGCGAAAAAGAAGCACACTCTAAAGATAGAGCTGTAATGTATTTATATGCAATTAAATATATGTCTGGTCATAGAGTGACCAATGGTTTTGCATCCATGAAGCACTTAGCTTTATAGACAACTCGTCAGGCTCTAATGGCGGAGGGCATATGACCTCTCATCAAACTGGAGGGAGGAAACTGTGTATATATATATATATATATATATATATATATATATATATACATACATACTTACATATACCTTTCAGCTTGAAAAATACCCGTCATCATGCAGGCCAAGTGTGAAATATGTCACAAAGAATTCTCTCAGAAAATCTATTTGAGAGTACATATGAAAATGCATACTGGGGCAAAACCATACCAATGTGAGGTTTGTGGCAAGGAGTATGCTAAGAATGCTCATCTTAAAAGACATGTTGAGACTCACACTACCAGGAAAATTCATCACTGCGATGAGTGTGGCAAGAATTTTACTGTACAAGCTCAGTATGAAATGCATGTGAGGAGACACAATGGAGAAAAACCATTTTGTTGCAAGATGTGTACCAAGGATTTTGCAACTAATTACCACCTGAAAAGACACATTGCTATACATTTAGGGCTGAAACCATACCATTGTGATATTTGTAGTAAAGACTTTACAACGAAACCTCAGCTAGTTACACACATCAGGACACACACGGGAGATAAACCTTTTGGCTGTGAAAAGTGTGATAAGAAATTTTATAATAAATCTCATTTAACAAGACACATCAAAACTCATTTAGGTGTGAAGCCTTTTCCTTGTGGAGTTTGTGGAAAGAGTTTTTCTATTAAATCTTTATTGGAAATGCATTGTAGAACGCATTCAGGCGTGAAACCGTTTCATTGTGATATCTGTGGGAAAGACTTTTCTCATAAATCCAGCTTAGAAGTCCATAACAAATCACATACTGGTGATAAACCCTTTACCTGTGACATTTGCGGGAAAGGGTTTGCTTCGAAGAGTTTCCTAAGGAAACATGTCCGAAGACACACAGCTGTGAAGCAGTTTCACTGTGAAGTCTGTGGCAAAGATTTTCTGCAGAAAAATAATTTGGAAATACACATGAGGAGACACACAGGTGAAAAACCTTTTGTTTGTGATATGTGTGGCAAAGAATTTGCTCAGAATTTCCAGCTGAAAGGGCATATGAGAATCCACAGTAGAGAGAAACCATTCACTTGTCAGATTTGTGACAAAGAATTTGTTCAAAACTTCCACTTACAGGGTCACATGAGAATGCATCTGAGAGAGAAGAATTTGCAATGCAAAGTATGTGAGAAAACCTTTTCTGAAAATTTCCACTTGAAAAGACACATTCGAACACATACCGGAGAAAAACCCTACCTGTGTGAGTTGTGTGGGAAGGGGTTTTCTGACAATTATCACCTGAAACGACACATTCGGATACACACGGGAGAGAAACCTTTCCAATGTGACATTTGTGAAAAGCAGTATGCTGAGAAAAGCTTGTTGAAAAAACACATCAAAACACACACACTGGAAAATATTTTCCATTGTCAGGTCTGCGGTGAAGACTTCTTCGATTACTTTCATCTAAAGATTCATTTGGAATCACACATTGCTTAAACATTCAATTACATCTGGAACCAAGAACTGGGATCATTGTCACAATGAAGCTGTTATTGTTGTGGGTATATTTATTGTTTTGTTGACACATGTGGACACAGTAAAGACCTTATGCCAAATTACATTACTTCAAACTGGAGGCTTTACTATAATTAGTTTAGTACCTCACTGATCAAACCCCCCTCCTCACATAAATAACCACAAGTGATATACTGTCAGGGGAGATAATACAAGAGGCTCAATTTAATCAACCATGCTGAATATATAATAATTAAAAAAATCATCTTGAAGACCTTGTCCAATGAAGTTTCTGCTTGTCGGTGTGTTAGCAGTGGACTGACTAACTGTTTGACTGTATCTATCTTTCTTGTTACTATATTGTTCAGTGTTCAAATCCTGCCAAAGTGAGAGTCAACTTAACTTTTTAGGGTCTCTAAGATGATATGAATTGAATGTCACTAATAATCGGAAGTGGGATGCGGGATGTGTCAGCTCACTCCGTTATAACCGTCGTTACAAAAATTAACTTTTTATATCCTCTGCCTCATCAAAAAGAGAGTGAACTTTGTTGTTTGCCCCCCACCACACCACACCCCCAGCAGATATATCTGGAGAATGTTGACAGTCTCGTTGATAGAAATATTGGACAACCAACCAACCAACCAGCCGAAAGGGATCAGCTATTTGAATCTTGTTAATATTACTGCTGTGTGTATCTGTAGACAAGACATTTAACTCTTTCAAGTGGTCCAACCCACTGAACTTTTAATACGTTTGAAATAATTCACCATTGTATGTAACAGCAACACTGTAGGACTTTGGCAGGCAATTTGTAAATATTGCTGAGCTGTCCTGAGTTTAGTTCCTTCTGTGGCTACAAAATATTGTACAACTTGGTGAAGTGTGAAGTTCGACAAACTGTCTGCCTTGTCGCAGATACACAACATCAAACCTATATATTTTCATGACTGCTCTTTAATCCAATGGAGTGATTCAGAAATTGCACACACATGTAAACATGACCTAAATATAGTTGAAAAGTTTTCTTTGCAATCACATGATCCTTGGTTTGATCCAAGTGTGCTACACCTTGGTTAAAAAATTAGGATAAAGTTCCTTGAATCATATAGACTCATAGCACCAGTTTCCTGGTTTCTGTGATGTATATATTCCTCACCTGGATGGGACGCCAGTCCGTCACATGGTTTCTCATTTTTGCCAGCTGAGTGGACTGGAGCAATGTGAAATGATGTGTTCTCTGCTCAAGAACACAATGCATCGCCCAGTCCAGGAATTGAAATCGCAATCTTACAATCACAAGTCCTGCAACACTCTAACCACAAAGCCATGCACTTCCACTGTAAAAACTGTGTAGAAGCCCACCTAATGAGCTATACTTGTTCTTGCATGTTCTGTGTAATTCTTCATCCAATTTAACACCACTACAAGACACTGTTCTCTGTGAACTGCACATGCATGCACATATTTTGCAACCAATGCACAAGTGACATTACTGTGCTTATGAAAACTGAGTTGACGAAAATTATGATTTCAAATTTTGGCACAAGGCCAGCAATTTCAAGCAAGGGAATAAGTCAATTACATCGACCCCAGTGTTCAACTGGTACTTATTTTATCGACCCCGAAAGGATGAAAGGCAAGGTTGACCTCAGCTGTCTAAAATAATGCAATAATTAATAATTATTGTTATGTTAGATATGGCCATGATTCAGTGGTTATGATGTGCACTTCACAACCGCATCATTTTGGATTCCAGCCCATTGCTTGGCACTTTGGGCAAGTGTCCTCTTCTGTAGCCTTTGGCCAACTGATACCTTGTGAGTGAAATTTGGTAAATGGAAACTGCATGTTTTTAAACTGGTACTCCATCAGTTACAACAATCACTGTTCTGGTAGGTTCGATCATCAGAAATCTAAAGGATTTGTCCTTTCATTTAGTGATTGACAAAGCATCTACACTAGGATTCACTCTGTTTACTAATGGTCTGTGACTGGACAGCATTGCTTCAACCCTTATGTTACCAAACTTTTGTTAAATTATCCTGCCTTTGTTTCAATTAATTTTGAAAATGATGGAGAATTTAATGAAATAACTTTTGCCATTATTAAGCTGGTGTATGGAACATAAATTAACTAGAAATTTTAATGAAAGGTTTTAACTTTAAAACAAGATGTTTATATCATAGAACCAAGAGGGGTAGTCTCAAGTGGGTTGGTATCAAAAGGGTTAAAAAGAAAATGTCTGCAGGACCGTTTGACCTCCTATGAATAACAGCCAAATATCCCTCAAATTATACCTTGCCATCTTAGATGAAGGCCACACCAAAATAATCAAAACAAAAAAAAAAAATTTGACATGATGGTCACAGCTGGAATGTGTATCATCATAAGTCTACTTGATCGGGCTGATCTGGGAACTAAACAATGATAAACTACTCTCCTATCAGTATTAATGCATATTGATTTTTTTTTTTTGATATCTTGAAATATTTGTGTCATATCAAAGATTGAGAGAACGCAACAAACCAAAAAGGAATGATGAGACTTGACCAGAAACACTGAGGTGAAGTTAAAGAGAACTCATAAAGAACTAATGAAAATGTTGGGTTGAAGTATATTTTATCTCCATGGCACAAACAGATGTACCCCTCTTCCCTGCTAAAAAGAAAAACAAATGAAAATATTTTAAAAATGGTACTACAGTTTGGCACTTGTAAACATGTCTGTAACATTTAGAAAACATGGGGAAAACAACAATTTTTTCATGTCTATTTTTCCATCTGTTACTTTTATGACTAGTCAGGTGACAACAGTTTCCATAGAGACTGTGTGTAGCTGTGTGATAAGAAGTTTGCTTCCCAACCACATGGTTCCGGGTTCAGTCCCACTGAATGGCACCTTGGGCGAGTGTCTTCTGCTTTCACCCCAGGCTGACCAAAGCCTTGTCAATGGATTTGGTATGGAAGATCAAAGATGTCTGGCATATATACATTATATGTGTGTGTGTGTGTTTGTTTTTGTTTTGTGTTTGTTCCCCACCACTACTTGACGACTGGTGTTGGTTTGTTCATGTCCCCATGACAGCAGTTTTGCAAAAAAAGAGATTGATGGAATAAGTACGAGTCTTAAAAAATTTTTTTAAAAAATGTCCTGGGGTCAATTCATTCAACTAAAACCTTTCAAGGTGGTGCCCCAGCATGGGCAAAATCAAATGACTGAAACAAGTTGAAAGAAAAAAGACAAAAGATGGTCATTTAACAATCATATTCTCATTGAAGCCATTTTGTCACATTGACATTCCTATTTTCTAAGATACCATCTTGTATTTATGACTGAACTTGTCACAGTCCTATTCTCATAGAAACAATCATATGACAGTTTTTCCCCCCACCACCACCACCACTCATAGAAACCATCTTGCATTTATGACTTGTCTTATGACAGCTTTGTTTCCATAGAAGCCCATTTAATGTTTATGATAAACCACATAGTTATATTCATGTAGAAACCATCAAAATTTTATTACTCGTCACTTGGCTGTTTTGTTCATATAGAAACTACCTTATTTTTATGAATGTGTTCACATGACAATTTTGTTCTCAAAGAAGCCACCATACATATTTGACTGTGACCATGTAATGGTTTCATTTCCAGAGAAACCATCCAGTATTTATGAGAATGTTCCCATAGAAGCAATCTTATGTTGATGACACTGATGTGTATGACTGGTTCATGTACATGACAAATGTATTTTTTTTGTCTATTCCCTCTCAGCCTCCTCCAAGAGAAGCATCTTATGTTTATGACTGTGATCATGTGATAGTTTTGTTTCCATAGAAACCATTGATAAAAATGATTGATCGCAAGCTGAAAGAAGTGACATCTTACAGAAATATAATATAATATAATGTAATATATTATATGTCACTGTGATATCATGTGATATCCTCTTGATTACAAAGACGTGAGAAAACACCATAAGGTCGTGATATCATAGCAAACACATGAAAACAACAAAAGAAATAAAATGATATTTATGAACTTCTTTTCTCCTATTGACTATATCATCTATATAGACATACATATACATATATATATATATATATATATATATATATATATATATATATATATATATATAATAAATCCTCTTCACCTTTTGATTTTAATGTGTTTTTGTTTTTTGGATTTCGATTTTTATGGCAATGGTGGTGGTTGCTGATGTTGCGGTCATCATGGTTGTTATTGTGATGATGGTAGCGACTGGAATGCTTGTACTCAAATCAATTTTTATTTATTTATTTATGTGTTTCAGCCAAGTGGCTGCGGTCATGCTGGTGCACCACCGTGGAATGTTTATAATTTCAGAGATTCTTTTATTCATTTCCTACTTTCAGTGATTGAATTGTGGCCATACTAGAGCACCACTCCTATGATATAGTTAGAAAAAAAAATCATTTAAAAGTGAACAACTTTGATTGGCTTGTTCCTTCCTTATTAAAATATTTTCTGTAAATATTTAGTGTTAATATTTGATCAAACGATGGAATATATTTTACGGTTGTAGTATGGAAGACACATGTTAGCCATTCAAAAACACACCGAAACTGTTTACTTCACTTAAAAATTTATTATCTATCGTATGATGTCGAAATTAACGTGTAAATGGTTGAGCACTCCACGGACACGCTTGCCCTAAAAGTAGTTCTCGGGGAATTCAGCGTGACACAGAATGTGATAAGGTTGGCCCTTTGAAATACAGATACAACTCATATATGCCAGCCGAGTGGACACTGCATCTAAATATGTTCTTAATGGTATGATAAAATAAAAGCATTTCCCTTCGCGTATTTATTTCCTAATAGCTACGAAGGATTCCCTACGGAATTGAGTCTTGTATATTTTAATATATATTTTGGTACTACTAAAGCAGCGCGGACCCGAACGCGCTAGCTAGTCGTGAGTGGTCGATCCCAACCCTAACCCTATTCCTGATCCTAACCCTAACCCTAACCCTAAACACGTATTCATTTGCACACGCGGGTTAGGGATAGGGTTAAGGTTAGGGTTAGGGTTAGGGATAGGGATAGGGTTAGGATCGACCACTCAAGACTAGCTAGCGCGTTCGGGTCCGTGCTGCTTTAGTAGTGCCTATATTTTTTCTTCTTCTCGTACACTGAAATACATTAACAACAGAAGTAAGATTTTTTTAATATTCCTCTTTAAAGGGAAACTGTGTCTGCTTTTTTAACAATGACATAAGCAGACACGTTTTGAAGAAGAGTAGAGACTGACTGTAGTATTGTCGATACTCGAGAAACGAGAAGAGGGATTTGAACTAGGAACGTAATTAAACGCCGCCGAATATTCAGGAATAAAAAGCAAAACCCGATCCCCATAGGATGCGATCTCAGTTTGTGGACGCTCGTTACTCAAAACTGCAAAGCATTTTGTCTAACACTGCTGTCAACCGCTTCTTGAAAATAGAAATAAAATAAAACCCACGATAGAGAGAGAGACAGAAAGAGCACGCTTCGCCGTGCACGGGAGGTAACTCTGGGTCCTGAATGATTTTTTTCTTTTTCATGAAATGGATGCCCGAAGGTGACGAAACAATTGTCTCTCTCAATTAGATCGATCTCAATACTTTCAGTTTCCATCATGTTCCTTTGGACCATACGAAGCTGTTTAATCGAGCAGCAAATTAAGTCTATCCCATGAGCACCGAAGTAAAGTATAACGACATAAGTGGGAATCGAAACCCGATTGTCGACCGAACTTAGCCTACAACAAATCTATGTAATTTATTTCCTTATTATTGAATCCAGCTTTTGCCACTGGATTTCATATAAAAAGGAACACTCGCAAAGTTTTCACCGGGAGGATGTACGTACTGTATAACAGCTGCTTTGCACTATGCAAACGGTTAATTGATGTCACGACTGTTGAAATAACATTTCAACAATTCATTGTTTAAGTAACTCTGCCGAAAATTGAAATCGAGCAACAAAATGTGGACGGTAAATCATTTTTTTTCTCTTCTATTTTGTTATTATTTTTTAAATACCAGCTGTACTATTTATATAGTATTGTAGGTTAATGTTAAACCCTAGCACCCGTATTATTAAATATCAGCGAAACGAAAAATGAATCTTAGTTTTTTTAAAAAGAAAATCAAAATACAATATGATATAAATGATTACTGGTATTAATATAAAAGATACATCATTAACAAAAGACTATTTTTTTTTCTGTTTTATTATAAACCTCAACAAGTCTGCCGACATTCAGTTCTTAATCCAGGAGAAAATGCGTTGCTAAAACATTGCTTTACATTTCTGCATGCTTATATATATGTCAATCAATTATACATAATTCTTAACCAAATGAAACGTCTGAGAATGTTTTTAAATTGGATGAAAAAATATCATTTTAAAAAAGGTGTACGTGTTAGAAGTCATTGGTATTTAAAACATTTATTGATTTATTTCCAAGAGAACAGTTTTTTTATTTCGATTCGTTTGGTTAACTTTGAAGAAACTGGGTGCCAAATTTTACAGCCAACCGTTTTTTAGTCTGTTTTTATCTCCTGTTTAATTTTTTAATATTCTATGTCATCTTTCTTTTCTATTGATTAAATCTATTTCACGTATCGACCAATTCATGTAACGGAAATGAGGGGAACTGTAGACTTGTGACATTTTATATTTCGCAATATATGTATCACATGTACTTTTACAGTACCTCAACGGAGCCTCGATGCGGTCGCTCTACCTGCTAGAAGTAACAGCCAAATCACCGATAAATTTCCCTCCCGTACTTTAAAACGAGAAGTACACGTCAAATGATTTTAGATATATATAAAAGGACGGGATGGCCATAGCTGGAATGCTTTTGACGCTGTCTACAACGCTAGGATTGATTCTGGCATAAACAACAGCAACAAGTCGTGTTAAACATTTCTGTAAATAATACGTATGTGCGTTGTTGTTTCTTGTTTATGTATAAGGTGAATGGAGTGCACTCGTTTGGATAGCCATGGAAAAGATAAAAGACAAAAATCGTCTCTAGTGTTATTTGAACGTCAAAACAGAAACAAAACGAAGTACTTTAAGGCAGTGAAATCTGACAAACCAATATTTCTATCTGTTCTACATTCCTTGTATGTAATAATAACAGGTAATTTCAGAAAACAATTCCACAAATTACTAGGCGGGGTGTATAATTAATAAGGATAGCATGTAATTGCATTCGGAAAACCAACCACTTATGATAATAATGTTGGTACATGGCCAGTAATTTTGAGGGGGAGGGCATAGAATTACATCAACTCCAGTGTGCAGCTAGTACTTATTTTATCGACCTCGAAAGAATGAAAGACAAAGTTGACTTCAGTGGTATTTAAATTCAGAATGTAGAGTTGGAAGAATTCTTTTCTACTCTAGACACAAAGCTCGACACAGAGGTGAACGAGTGATAGATAGATATATATATAGAGAGAGAGATAGTGAGATAGACAGACAGATAGATAGCTCCGGCTAGTCAGTAGCCAAAGAATCAACTCAAACCAGCAGTAACGTTCCTTGTCAGTTCTACTTTCACTTCTGACAGCTAATACCATGACAGTGCCGCTAGTCGATTTGCTCGACTCCAGTACGCAACTGGTACTTAATTTGTCGACCTCGGCAGAATTTAAACTCAGAACGTTAAGACAGACGAAATACCACTAAGCATTTCGCCCGGCATGCTAATGTTTCTGCCAGCTCGTCGCCTTCATAAAGTCGGAAAAAATTGCTGCTTGCCTAACACGTTAACAGTTCTGTTTATTTGCTGTCTGAATAATTACAATAACAATCCTTTCCCCTCTAGACGCAAGGCCTGAAATTTAGTGGAAGCGGGTTAGTCAGCCTCAGTGTTTAACTGGAACTTATTTCATTGACTCTGAAAGGTTGAAAGACGAAGTCAACTTTTGCGGCATTTCAATTCAGAATGCAAAGCCAGACGAAAAGCTGCCAAGCATTTTGTCTGATACGTTAACGATTCAGGCAGTTCACTGCTTTAACAATAAAAATAATAATCCTTTCTACTACAAGGGAGGAGACTAGTTAATTGCATCAACCACAGTTTTTAACTGGTATTTATTTTATAGACCCTGAAAGGATGAAAGGCGAAGTCAACCTTTGCAGAATTTGAATTCAGAACATAAAGATGGCTGAAATGTTGCTAAGCATTTCATCCAGCAATTCTGTTATTAATAATTATAATAATTGTTTCAAATTTTGCTACAAGGCCTGCAGTTTTCAGTGGAGGGACTTCGACAATATCCTCAACTCCGGTATTTAATTGGTGCTTTATTTTATCAACTCTGAAGTATTAAATAGAAAATATATTATGAAAATAACAACTTTTTAAAAAAAAATAATCGTCCTCAGACGTTCTTTTATTTCATTTTTTTTTCTTTTTTTTTTTCTGTTTTCCAGACAGCTGTCATGTTGAATAAGCTGCAGGTCAAGCAACAACAACATGGAGCGAAAAGCAAGAAAAATATGTTTGTTCATGTAGCATCTATATTAAAAACCTAGTAAGGAATTCATTTAAGGAGGTTTAGCTACTCCATTAAGCTGGCCTTAAATGAAGTAATCCTACAGAAGACGCTTCTCAATTGTTTTGAACTAAAATCGTTTTACTCTATTATTGAGAGACCCAAATTCTGAATGTGGAATCTAAAAGCCAAAATGTTCCAGTGTAAGCTTTGTGGGGATGAATTTCCAAAGAAGACTAAATTGAAAAACCACATGCGGATGCATTCCGGAGAGTCTTATGACTGTGATACCTGTGGAAAATCATTTCCAATGAAGTATTGTTTAATAGTTCATGAAAGAATACACACAGGTGAGAAACCTTTCTGTTGCGAACAATGTGGGAAGGGCTTTGCTGCAAGCTCTCATCTCGTTACACATATCAGAACACACACAGGTGAAAGACCTTTCAGTTGTAAACAATGTGGGAAATGTTTTACAAGAGGTTCCCATTTGTTAATTCACACGCGGATCCACACCGGAGAGAAACCGTTTAGTTGTGATATATGCAGTAAGGGATTTTCTGCCAATTCACACTTAAGAAGACATGTTAGGACACACACTGGGGAGAAACCATTTAAATGTAACACATGTGGTAAGGCTTTTTCTCAAGGCTGTACATTATCATTGCACATGCGTAAACATACTGGAGAGAAACCATTCTCCTGTGACACTTGTGGTCAAAGCTATCCTTCAAATACCATCCTGAGAAAACATATGAGAAGACATGATGTGAAGAAACAGTTTCAGTGTGATGTGTGTGGCAAATATTTCATATTGCAATGTCTTTTGAAAATACACGTACGGACCCACACAGGTGAAAAACCTTTCAAGTGTAGAGTGTGTCAGAAAGGGTTCATTGGAAACTCCCAGTTACTGAGACATATGAAGTCACATACTGGAGATAAACCTCATGTATGTGCAATATGTGACAAACACTTTTCATATTTTTGTCTTTTAAAAAATCATGTAAAGACACACACGGGATAAGAAACAAGAAAAACAAAAATGGGAACATAAAATGAAAAATTAAGCAAAGGGTTTTTAAAAATAAAAGCTCCTTTGTCATATATATATATATATATATATATATATATATATATATGAATGTATATATACATATATATATATATATATATGAATGTATATATACATATATATATATATATATATGAATGTATATATACATATATATATATATATATATGAATGTATATATACATATATATATATATATATATGAATGTATATATACATATATATATATATATATATGAATGTATATATACATATATATATATATATATATGAATGTATATATACATATATATATATATATATATATGAATGTATATATACATATATATATATATATATATATGAATGTATATATACATATATATATATATATATATATGAATGTATATATACATATATATATATATATATATATATGAATGTATATATACATATATATATATATATATATATGAATGTATATATACATATATATATATATATATGAATGTATATATACATATATATATATATGAATGTATATATACATATATATATATATATATATGAATGTATATATACATATATATATATATATATATGAATGTATATATACATATATATATATATATATATGAATGTATATATACATATATATATATATATATATATATATATATATGAATGTATATATACATATATATATATATATATATATATATATGAATGTATATATACATATATATATATATATATATATATATATATATATGAATGTATATATACATATATATATATATATATGTGTGTGTATATATATATATACCAAATTTTCCAGCATACAAGTTGAATTTTTCAGACCAAAATTTACAACAAAAAAAAGGCAAGTCAACTAATACACGAAGACAACTTTGTAGGACCCAAAATTCCATGTGAGATAAAATGCAGCAAGATTTGGAAAGTTTGTGATGATGTTTGAATGTTTACGCTACATGTTCACACTATAGACTCTGTTGACTTGTGTGCTGGAAAATTCAGTAATTGTTTGGACAGACAATGGAGATCTGAGGTTGGATTTTATTTTTAAAATTTTAAATGTGATTAGCTCTATATGTAATGGTTCCAAGCTCCGTACAATCAATGTGAAGAAGGTAGAGGTGACATCGTTTTTTTTTTTTTTTTTTATAACATTACATTTCACTTCATTTCATGATTCTGGATGAAAGCAGGTTAATAAAATAGGTACACGTTACAGTAATGTATTAGGTTGGCAACTAAATCTCCCGCCGTTTTTAAAAATTTAAATTTTTAAAAAGGTTTATTAAAAAATAACAACTAATTAATCAATAATGTATTCACCCTTGTTGTTTACAATTTCTTTCCAATGTTCAACAAGATTTTCAATACCTTGTTGGTAGAAACCACCAGATTTCATCTCGCAAAATTGATCCAGACAAGCTCTCAATTCTGCATCAGTACTGAACAAAACCCCTCGTATAGCATTTGAAAGAGGTGGAAATCCGTTGGTGCCAATTCAGGAGAGTACGGCGGGTGTGGCAGTACTTCCCAGCTAAGGGTTTGGCTGGGTTCCTTGGTCATAATGGTGATATGAAGGCGGGCGTTGTCGTGCAGCAGAAGAACTCCATGCTGCCGATTAGGTCTTTTCTCTTGAGTAACCGTGTTGAATCGTTCCATTTGTTGAACATAGAGTTCCGCGTTGACCGTTTGGTTCCGTTCAAGAAATTCGTAATGGATAATCCCTTCCCAATCCCACCATACGCATAACATTGTTTTACGCGGATGAAGATCTTGTTTCACACGCGGTGTCGCTTGTTTACCGGGGCTAAGCCATTCCTTACGCTGCTTCATATTAATGTATAGGCACCATTTTTCGTCGACAGTAATGATTCGGTAAAGAAATCGTTGACCGGTGACGAGCAAGCAAACCAGCGGAGATTGTGGCTTGTTGATTTTTGTTGTTGTCACTTAAAGCATGTGGAACCCATGCTCCATACTTCTGAACATTCCCCATCGAGTGAAGATGCTTCTCTATAGCAGTGTGGGAGCATTCCATTTTCTCTGCCAGTTCCCTTGTCGGTTGACAAGAATTTTCCTGCAAAAGTTGGTTTAATCGCTCTTCATCGAACTCAACTGGACGGCCAGAATGAGGTGCGTCTTTGAGGTCAAAATTTCCATTTTTGAACTTGGTATACCAGTCACGAGAGGTTCTTTCAGCCATGGCACCATCTCCATACAGCACAAATGTCGCAAGCATCTTTCGCGGCCTTAGAACCTTGATTAAGAGTAAAAAGAAGGAGGTGTCGAAAATTCTCATTTTTCTTAACTTGACATTCCATTTTAATGATCTGAAAATAAACGAAAATTAACTAAAATTAGCTGGAAAAAAAAAAATTCCAAAATGATTCAAAAATAGAATTCTCACAAAAAATAGATTCCAAAATTTTGAAACGCAATAAATTCCAAAATTTAAAAAGACTGCGGGAACTTAGTTGCCAACCCAATATTGGGGTTGGTTGTGAAAAGACTATAGTTGACTTTGAATCCCTCCAAAATCTTTTAAAATTGGCCATGCAGTTAATGATTAAAATGAGAGAAAAAGCTGTGAGACCCTTGTGTGAAAATATTTGCTAAAAGTGGGTAAGAACTCTATATGGTAGTTTAGGATGGAATTTTGTTGAGAACTTATTTGTAAATTTTTGTTTCCTTTTTTTTATGATTTGTTTGTTATTTTTATGTTTATGCTTATCTTAAGTGCCATATTGCATCGTCTTTGATAATGTCAGATGCCATGGTAGTCAGAGATATTTAGAAAGTGAAGCTATACTTGAGATGAAGCCATTTTAAAACTGCCTGAAACCTACCATTATCATGTTAACTCTGCTGTTCATGTTTGTTTTGTTTGATATCTATTTGTTTTGTTTTTAGTTGTTGTTGCTGAAGGGGAGAATACTTATATGATATTTTGGCTGTCCTTGAATGTCACACACACACACTGCAGCTGCTTGTGTTAATTTTTGGGTGAGGATTAGAGACCGATGTAATATAACCAGCTTGATATCATTTATTAAATCTGTCGGGTCAGTGTTCGGGGTATTCAGCTTATCCATATATGACATCCCATCATAAGATCATGGTTTTGATTCTCAGACCAGGCAGTGCATTTGTGCTCTTAAACAAAACACTTAATTTTTCTCAATTTGCTCCAGTCCATTCTGTTGTAAATGAGTTTCAGCAATTGCTGGGAATTTAACCCAGTGACAGACTGACATCCCATTCACGGATTAGTTTTGTAATCTCAGTCACTGGTGTGCTATAAAAGCTGGGTTAATCTCCAGCCTTCTGCCTCCTTGAGCTCATAACAAAACCTATGTATGAGGGCTGACTTTCAAAAAAATTTATGATTTAACAACTAGTATTTAAAAGATGGGGAGTACCTTGAGAGAGAATAAAGGGCTACGTCTAAAATTCATACAACTATATAGAAACTACCTCACAGTTTTATTTGGTCCTTATTTTTATAAGATAAAAGGGAAGTTCATTGAAGATTTCAACTGCTTATATAGCAGCTGTCTATGTAGCTTTAGTAGCCCTTTTAAATTTTCTCATAAATCTGTTGCAGGCTTTCACTCTGTAATTTAACAGTTTTTTTTTATGGCCCCTGTTTTAAAGATTGTCAAAAGTTTGTTGAAGTGAAATTTGTTTACATATACATTATCAACATTATCTTTTTACGTCCACTTTTCTACTCAGGCATGGGTTGGATGAATTTACTGAGATGGTATTTTATAGTTGGACACCCATCCTTCATGTTAATGCTTTCAGTTGGTTCTTATGACAGGGATGTGGTACATCTATTTCAAAACTGAAATACACATGGTAACCAAAATACCTACAGTAAGGACTGATATACACACAGTTAAACTAAGAATTGCACATGGAGCATCTAAGTTTTGCAAGTGGCCACCAATTTAAGTACTTACTAGGTTGACCAAACGAGAACCAGTGCTTTCAACACAATATGGCCATAGTCTCTGTTTTAATGGCTTTTGTAGCCCTTTGACTAAAGATGGCAGGTTAGTTTGTTGAAGGTGTGGAGGGGTTTGGTAAGGAGATTTGGTTGTTACATTGCCTTTCATAAAAAACTGTTGTTGGCACTCGTGAAGGCACGTGGCTCAGTGGTTAGGCATTCGGCTCACGATCGTAAGGTTGTGAATTCGATTCCCGGCAACACATTGTGTCCTTGAGCAAGACACTTTATTTCACATTGCTCCAGTGCACTCAGCTGGCAAAAATGAGTAGAACCTGTATTTCAAAGGGCCGGCCTTGTCACGCTGAGTCTCCTTGAGAACTACGTTAAAGGTATACGTGTCTGTGGAGTGCTCAGTCACTTGCACGTTAATTTCATGAGCAAGCTGTTCCGTTGATCATATCAGCTGGGACCCTCGTTGTCGTAGCCGACGGAGTGCTCCGTAAAAAACTATATCATTATTTACTTTGTGTTTGCTTGATGGCAAGGAATTTGTTAAAAGCTGATTTAACTGTATTGTTGATAAACTGAACATCATCATTTAGCGTCCAGTTTCTATGCTGGTCTGGGTTGGACAGTTTGACAGTATCTAACAAGTTGGAGGACTGTGGCACACACCAGTGTCCAGTGTCTACTTTGACATGGTTTCTGTGGCTGGATGTCCTTCCTAACACCAACCACTTGACACTGTGCACTGGGCTCATTTGTCCATGGTCTCAGCTTTAATGAGGATCACCTCGTAACTTGCAATGCTAAGGTCCAAAGTGGCTTCTGGAACTGAGGAAGAGCAGAAGAGAAAGTGATAAATGATCCTAAGCTGAGAGATGAGGGATAGTAAATAAGAGGAGACCCCTTCAGCAACTCGTGAGATGTGAGTCTCTAAAAACAGAAACTGGAAAACGAAATTCGGGAATTCATGGAGAGTATTTTGTCTGCATATAGACATATGTCACCATTATCATATTTTTAATCCTGCTTTTCCTGATAGCAGGAGATAGATGAGTTTTGTTGTTGTTAAATCCAGGAACACTCTGAGGGAGAACAGGATGATGTTGAAAAGTGTTCCAGCCATGACTGTCCTGCCTTATTTTTGTCATTAGGCAGTATGTACCTAATACTACATAATCCAGTATGCAATGTAGCCTTAACTCTTAACATCCTGTTGGAAAGCACAATCTTTTAACGGTTCGATTACATATCGGAAATTGACAGAAGAAATTAGAATTATCTCCCTTACATGAGATCAAAATTCTTTTTCCTTCATTTCCTTTGAATCAAATGTAAGCAACGTTCGTACAATTCTTGTAATATCATGCATTTCACTAATTGACTCAATCGACAGCTGTACTCTTGCTTCGCCGGACTACAAGTGTTCAGCATAAGCCCACATTTCAGATATCTCTGGACACTGAACAATAGCGTGAGGGACGGTTACCCTGTCTCCCCCGCATCTTGGACAGGTCGGCGACTGACGCTTACCGTGTCATGCGAGTTTATCCCAAACGGGCAAGGCACCTCTGTAGCATTGCCAGGTTAAGGACTTTTGGAAGTTGTCCAACTTTCTCAACCCAAATGTACGGGTGGATAGTAGTGGAAATTCGCTTCCGGTCGGACCCTTGTTATTTTAATTCTGGACGTTCTCTTCCCCATATAGGTGGGGATGAGCGCCACGTCGTCCGTTTTCAGTGTTTCTATGGAATGCTTTTGTGCCATTTCCTTGTTGGTAAACCTTACTTCCACCGTACCAAACTTCCTGCCTCTTGTCGCTCCATATTTTCTTCAAACACTTTTCAATCTTCTCTTCTGTAAATCTTTCGATTTTTCTTTTTTGTAAGCAATAGGTTTTAAATATTATTGTTCTCTGTTTTTCGTCTAGCATAAATTGCTCCGGTGGTTGTATTTTAACCACGCTATCGTTCACTTCCATTATTTCTCTATATTTCATATAGTCACACTTGTTCGTCGACAGCTGGCGTGTTCCACCTCCAGCCGCCGACGCAAAACTTCTATAGGAAAGTTGGTTATACATCATTAGATGTATACCTGACTTTCCTATATAAAATTATGAATATATAACGGAACGCTGAACTCCAGACTATCAACTTAAACAACATTTTATTCAGATGGTAAATATATACATCTTTAGCTCTAGTTGTTACAGCTTCTGTTGTGTGTGAGCATAGTTGTTGGGACGTTGTTATGTAGTTGTAAGCGAGCTGTCGAGTGTAAGTCCGAAAGATGGAGAGAGACAGCTTAACACGTCCATGCTCTGTTGCTGGCCAGCAAAAAAGAGAATGAATTGAGCGGGAACGCTTGGTTGTTTAATTCTACGCATGCGCACGGCGTTACTACACTTCTTTTTTGTTTATTTTCTTCTGTTTGAAGGCTTTTCACATCAATATTCCTCTTTGCAACAGTACACATTGATGGTTTGGGAAGTTCATTTTCAGAAGAATCCGAAGTATCGCCAAATATTAAACTTTCAATCTTTTTTGCATCCCTGTCGGTTGACGACTCTTTGCCAGACGAAGTTACACTTTTAGGCATCTTACCAGCAATTAATGTTTTTCTTCTTGTATTAATTACTCCGGTGGTTGTATTTTAACCACGTTATCGTTCACTTCCATTATTTTCCTATATTTCATGTAGTCCGACTTGTTCGTCGAAAGTAGCCGGGTTCCACCTCCAGCTGCCAACGCAAAACTTTTTTTTTCCTTTTTTGGTTACTCAGTCTGGATGCTAGGTACATCGATTATTCTTTTGGTCACAATACTTTTTCACAAACTCGAGTAATCTTCTTGTGAAAGTTCAGACGAGCTTTCAGACACATCTCCAAATATTTCATACATTTTGTTACACTTTTTTGCAACGCGGGAATAAAAAATTCCTTTTGTGGGGGAATCCATTGTTTCTTTGCTCATAGTTGGCTCCTCACCAGACAACAAGAAATTCTTTGCTTCACCAGACATTTCTGTTCCAACGTTACGCCTCTCGCTAGACGACATTCTTCCCCCAATGGGAGAATGAACAACGTGTGCTTTCTACAAGCACTTAGTGTTTTCAAATGAAAACTCCAACAGTTAGAAATTTAACAGAAACAGCAGTTATTATAACTATTAACACTAAGAAACAGCAATTTTCACCACGAACACATGTGCGACACGTAACAAACAAAACTCACGGAGCCATTATACCTTTTCTTTATTACCCATAAAGGGCTATACAAAGAATTTTTAAGATATCACAAAACACAAAGATGGTACAAAACGCAATAAACATACAATCGGGGAACTAAAAATTTTCCTCCTCTGCTTGTACTTTCTCTTACTGTGGCTGTGTGAACTCCTATAGGAGGCATTTGGTCTTCATATGACCTCTTTCCCTGCATATGTAGCAATTTGGTTTCCTTCCCTCGACTACAACATTTAACGTTCTCTCATCCTCTACTTCTATCTGGTAGGGAATTCTTTCTATGTCCTCGAATGTGGCAAAAAGCCACATTTCGAGTCCAAATCTCCACCACTTGCACACTTTTGATTTCACCACTGGTCCCAATTCCAGCTCTTCCTTGGTTGCAGGCAGCACTGTTGCAACCAACCATTCTGGTTTAATTTCTGGTGTAACTCTGGGAATACGTATTTTCACACTTCTTCTTCCTCTATATAACTTGGTAGCAATGCTATTTTTTCACTTCTTAAAATGTTGGTCGCATGCTTGGTTGCCTCTTCTATAGTGGCGAACCTCACCTCTACCGTACCAAACTTTCTTCTACTGTTGATGTACGTGGCTTCATTGACAATTTCACCCAGGCACTCCTCGATTTCCTCTTCCGTCACCATTTCAATTTTACAGGTTTCGACAGCCTGTCTACGATACACAACTGTCCTTAGAATTTTGTCTCTTTTGTGGGGAACAATTTGTATGAGTCTCCCTCTACTTCTATTATTGCTGCTTCTGCTCACCTCCTCCATGTCAAGCTTGATCAACTTGGTTTCCAGCGGCACTGGCTTCCTCACCGCAGTGGCCCTGGCGTAGCTCTCCATACTGGAGACACTACCACTTGCCATAGCTGGGAAAAAATGCAGCGACTCGCATGAAACGTAACAGCAATAATTACACAAAAAATCTTCTTTTGGTTGTTCAGTTTGGATGCTAGGTGCATCAATTATTCTTTTGAACACAATACTTTTGTTTTTTGGCTAACTTGAGAATTCTTCTAGTGAAAGTTCTGATGAGCTTTCAGACACATCTCCAAATAACTCGTACATTTTGTCATTCATTTATGCAACGGGGGAATCAAAATTCGATTTTTGGGGGAATCCAATATTCCTTTGTTCGTAGTTGGTTCCTCTGCAGACAACATGTAATTCTTCCTTTCAACATGAGAAACAAATATTTCTGCTCCAACGGTCAATTTTTATAATCGACCCAGTCGATAGCTGTACTCTTGCTTTGCTGGACAAATGGGCTTTAAACATTTCTCAATTTTCTCTTCGCTTTCTCGCTCGATATTTCTTTCTTTTTTACAGTATGTCTTGAACATAATGGTTTTCTTCTTTTCTGACAATAAAAATTCTTCTGGTGGTTGAACGTTGACAACACAGTTTTCAATTTTTAACATGTCTTTATACATTAACAGGTCACTTTTGTTTGTCGACAGCCGGTGGGTTCCACCTCCAGCTGCCGGCGCAAAACTTCTTTTTTGTTTATTTTCTTCTGTTTGAAGGCTTTTCACATCAATATTCCTCTTTGCCACAGTACACATTGATGGTTTGGGAAATTCACTTTCAGAAGAATCCGAAATATCGCCAAATATTAAACTTTCAATCTTTTTTTCATCTCTGTCAGTTGACGACTCTTCGCCAGACGAAGTTACACTTTTCGGCATCTTACCAGCAATTAATGTTTTTCTTCTTGTATTAATTGCTCTGGTGGTTGTATTTTAACCACGTTATCGTTTATTTCCACTATATTTCATATAGTCACACTTGTTCATCAAAAGCAGCTGGGTTTCACCCCCAGCTGCCAACACAAAACTTTTTTCTTCCTTTTTTGGTTGCTCAGTCTGGATGCTAGGTACATCGATAATCCTTTTGGTCACAATACTTTTTGACAAACTCGGGAAATCTTCTTGTGAAAGTTCGGATGAGCTTTCAGACACATCTCCAAATATTTCATACATTTTGTTATACTTTTTTTGCAAGAGGGCCTTACGGCACTCTTTATGCCATTCACTCGACCTCGGTCTACGAGAATACCAGGCTTCCTGTTTGCAAAAACTTTTGAACTCGGGGAACATTTGTCTGGCCAGCGGAGACCACACCCGTTCACTATCCAGGAGAATCCATCTCGCCTCATTATCGCAACGGTCCGAGAGGTCCACTTTGACAATGTCTTTTATTTTGGATATCTTCTTCTCTATTTTTTGTGTGTATCGATATGACATCAAATATATGCCGTTCCTATGTACCTCCTGCGTCTGTATGTCTGTTCCTTTTTGTTTTTGTGATTCTGTACTACCATGCGTCTGTTCTATATTTCTTTGTGACTGTGACTGTATATCTGTGTGTTTATCTGTCTGTGGTTCTGCACGTTTGTGTGACTGTAAGTCTGCATGTTGTGTTTGTGTGTCTGTGTTTTCAGGTTCTGTGCTTTTAGGTTTCTGTAACTCTGCGTTATCTTCTTCGCTTCCCAGTGTATGTATGTCTGTGTGTTTATGCATCTGTGTATCTGTCTGTCTGTGCGATTGTGAGACTGTATGATTCTGTGGTAATGTTCTGCTGCTATTATCTTCTTTCCTCAGTGATCCCACTTGATCCTGTGATTTGCATTTTTTCCCTTGTTCGACTTTCGGCGATTAACTCCTCCTTTCTCTCTTCCTTGATTTAGCTTCCTCAAAATCAGCTATCTGCTCCTCTTCCTGTGACTGTTTCTTCTCCTCTATCACGCCTTCTTGCGTTTCCATTTCTTTGTTTTCCATTATTTCTGGGCATCACCGCTTTTGTATGTGGTGGCTCTCGAGCCACTACTGCGGAGGTTGAGTGGCATTCCGAGAGAACCAGGTCTAGAGGAGTTTGTTACGGCTTACGCGGATGATATCACTATCAGCGTAACCTCAGTAGCACGCCTACGTGAAGTGGGTAAGACTATTGAGGCTTACGAGGAGGTGGCAGGAGCAAAGATTCACCGGGAAAAGTCGGTCGGCTTACAACTTGGCACTTGGGTTGGCAAGTCGATGCCTTCAGACAGCGCTGTTGGGCGCTGGACGGAGGGACAGGTTAAGTTGCTGGGAGTTTGGTTTGGTCCAGGCCTCCAGATAGAGAAGAACTGGACGGAGGTATTGAGCAAGGTGGCTGCAGTAGTCAAGACCTGGTCTTGGCGGTGGCTATCCCTGAAAGGGAGGGCGGAGGTGGCCAATGTGTTTATCGCATCGGTCATTACTTTCCGCCTAACCGTTGTGCCTTGTCCGGATTCGTGGTTGATCAGGCTGGAGAGACAGCTCTTTCGCTTTTTGTGGAAGTGCAGGTCGCCACTTGTGAAACGCTCCGCCTGCTGTCAAAAGCCTTTAAAGGGAGGTTTAGGGATGCCTTGGTTAATGATGCGCACAAAAAACACCGGGGCTTTCGACCCTCGACAAAAACGTTGAGGAGCAACTCCTCCCCAACTTCTATTTTTTCTGGAAGTTGTTCAATTACAACCTACTCTCCTTGAATTAATAAGTGGACCATGTGGCCTTTCCAATATGGTTTTTTGGTGACGATAGCTTGAAGTATATTTACCTCATCTACCTTCTTTGCCAGGACCGCCGCCATCAACCACATTGGGTCAATTTGAGGTGGGACCTTTGTTATTTTTACATTGGATGTCCTCATCCCCATGTAAATCGGTATCAAAATTATATCCTCGGTTTCCAAGGATTTTACAGAGTGCACTTGTGCAGTTTCAATGTTTTTAAAATGTACCTCAATGGTACCGAATTTTTTGCCTCCTGCCAAATGGGCTTTAGACCTTGTTCAATTCTTTCTTCGCTCACTCGCTCGATTTTTCCTTCCTTTTTTGCAGTAAACTTTAAAAATAATTGGTTTTTTTTTTTCTGTTAATAATAATTCTTCCGGTGGTTGAACTTTGACAACACCGTTTTCAATTTTTAGCATGTCTTTGTATTTTAATATGTCGCTTTTGTTTGTCGACAGCTGGCGGGTTCCACCTCCAACCGCCAACGCAAAACTTCTTTTTTGTTTTTCTTGTTTGTATGTTTTTCACATTTATGTTCCTCCTTGTAACGGTACAATTTGATAGCTCTGGAAACTCCTCTTCAGAAGAATCCGAAACTTCTCCAAACAATAAATTTTCTATTTTTTTTCGTCTGGTTGACTCCGCTTTGCCAGATGAAGATACATTATTCGGCATCTTGCCAGCAATTACTGTTTCCCCCATAGGGGAAACACACGATAGTTTTCAAACGAAGACTATCACACAATAGTTATGACAAGGACACACAAAAACAGTTAATGGAAACTTGCACTTACTGTACAGACGCACTCAAATAACTAGTAACAATCCAATCGCTACACCGCTAAGCACCTCAACCGGTGTCACACAGACGAAATACCGCTAAGCATTTTGCCCGGCGTGCTAACACTTCTGCCAGTTCGCCACCCTCTGTGTTTAGATATTACACAAAATTTAAAATGCTGTGTTGGGTGAGTCTACTTGTTAGTGAAGGGGTTGCTGGATTAACAAGAGGTTTGATAACACTACTCAGGAACTTCAACCTCACTTGTGACATTATTTCCTCTTCATCACCACTACCACCACTCATATGCTAATATCAATCAACTGAACATTATTCACATTAACATTTACAGTCTTGGAGAAATCTGAAGGTGTTTATCAGTGGTTCTCAACTGGGGTCTATATAAGATTTTGTTGTTAAAAATTATGTGCAATAAATTGGTCATACTTCTAAAATATTCAGAGTATTTTAATAATTATTTTTACAAAATTTCCTGAAAATATTTAATTAAAAAAAATATAATGGAATTTGTTTTGGGGGTCTACTAGAGTAAAATAGGAATGAAAGGGATTCAGCGGCAGAAAATGGTTGAGAACCACTGGTGTATATACTCAGTATTGGTCCTTTTTTCTCTTCTCTGTATTTAACCCTTTCAATGCCAACACATTTTTGACCAAACTACCTCTGGTTCTGATACACAACTGCTCATTTGCAAAAGCTCATACTTAAATCAAAACTTCACATCGTAATTTTATGTGAGACACTTTTTTTGTTAAGGTATATTCTAAACGTCAACTTAGTAATTAAAAAAGTTATTTATTTTTACTGAATCCCTCTGAATTTTCAATTATTTTCAAACTTCATGTGCAATTTATTTCATTACAAAGTGTCATAGACCATGCATCTAAGATCATATCCTCGATGGGCTATGAATCTCAAACATTTATTTAGGAATACATCAAGTTTATCAAGTAAAGCTTCATTCCAAATTTTTTTTTTTCTTTTTTTTTTTTTTTTTTTGTGTGTGAATAGAATAAGGGCTGCTGTCATTTAACCCCCAAGCCTTGCAGGCCTATGATAAAAAAAAAATAAAGGGACCATCCATCTTTTTGGAAATAATTTATCTTAGATTACATTATCCAATATATCCATCTTTTATTTTTATTTAAAAAAAAATTAAGGTAATAGTGTGATTTGAAAGATTTGGCTGTTATTTCTAGCAAATCAAGTAACTGCATAGTGACTTGTGAAAGGTTTTCTAGATAGGTCTTATATGTTGAGTTTAGTGTCTACAGGGTGTCCACAAAGTCTGGGTACATGGGGATTAGCACATACTTTAAGAAATTATTATTTCTTATATTTAATTGTTTATGTTGTGATTTTATTTACTCCATGTACCCAAAACCTTGTGAACACCCTGTAGTTATACAATAGAGTCTAGTTTATATAATACAACATCTGTAGTACAATACAAAACTACCAGGTCTGACGTTCAATATTTTAATCGTTCACTTATACATATTTCATTTTGAAATAAAATTGTTATTCTTTTTCTTTTGTGTATATTTGTTTATTTTCCTTTTATTCATATGTTTGCTAAATAATTTTGTGAGCTAGTAGAACTGTTTGCACATCAGACAAAAGCATCGCTTCAAGCTCTTTACATTCTGAGTTCAAATTCTACCGAGTTTGACCTTGCTTTTCTTTCTTTTGGGTCTGATAAAATGCGTTGAGAATAAGTATCAAGTTCCGTCCGCCCGCTCGCCCAAAGGTAACGGCTGGATATTTTCAGTGGAAACAGTGTTGTCTCCCTTGAATATAAACGGTGGTCAAAGAATGAAAATCTAAGATTGCAACGAAACAAATAATGGTTTGTCGAGGCTGGCGTTCCCACCCTCAAAAAAAAAAAAGTTAATTTAATCCTCAAAACTTAACAAATTCCTGTTCTCTCTGAAGAGAGGTTTATTTCAATGTTTCGATCACGTTGTTTCAAAAATGAAGTGTACATTGGTAGTTCGATATATTTAACTTTTAATCTTAAATTTATGTAGAGTTCTCTCCCCTGCTACCCATTCTATTTTAAACGCTTAATTTATTTCAATACTCTCTTATACTTGTTTCAGTCATTTGACTGCGGCCATGCTGGAGCACCGCCTTTAGTCGAGCAAATCGACCCCGGGACTTATTCTTTGTAAGCCTAGTACTTGTTCTATCAGTCTCCTTTTGCCGAACCGCTAATGACGGGGACATAAACACACCAACATCGGTTGTCAAGCAATGCTAGGGGGGGGGGGGCAAACACAGACACACACACACATATTCTTCATTGCCCAGATGGGACAAACAAGGAGAGACAAAAGGATAAAGTCGATTATATCGACCTCAGTGCGTAACTGGTACTTAATTTATCGACCCCGAAAGGATGAAAGGCAAAGTCGACCTCAGCGGAATTTGAACTTAAAACGAACGTAACGGCAGACGAAATACCACTAGGCATTTCGCCCGGCGTGTTAACATTTCTGCCAGCTCGCCAACTTAGTAATGATAAGGTGAACCTCATGGAGCTTTAGGTGTTTTCGCTCAATAAACATTCACAACGCCCGGTCTGGGAATCGAAACCGCGATCCTATGACCTCGAGTCCGCTGCCCTAACCACTGGGCCATTGCGCCTCCACACTCTGTAGTAGAGCACTCAGAATCAGACATGGTCAGAAAAGCTGAAGGGGAAATGGTTGCACGGAACGCGAGAGTCCCACTGGGTCTTGGTTCTGCCATTAGATGGACACAGCTTTTTCTAACCGATGCGTACCTGATCTTTCTACACCTCATCAAAAGAACACACAGCTCCATATGAAATCACATCCTGCCATTATATTACGTATACTAAAGGTAAAGTTACATTCTCGAGTCATGCTGATTCATAAGGGCCGGTTGCCCGGTTTCCATGGCGGATAAATTTCCCACCTGGACAGGACGCTGGTCTGTCACAGAATTACTCATTTTTACCAGCTGAGTGGTCTGGAGCAACGTGAAATAAAGTGTTTTGCTCATCAAGAACACGACGCGTGGCACGGTCCACGAATCGAAACCACAATCTGATGACCATGAGTCCAACACTAAAACTGTCATCTTCGTGATATCTGCATTTTAGTGCTTCTTGCACAACATGCTTTTGCACATTTGGTTTTATGCCAATATTTGCCTAATATGCCATCTCTTGTGGAGGCCCAGTGGTTAGAGCAGCGGACTCGCGGTCATAGGATCGCAGTTTCGATTCCCAGACCGGGCGTTGTGAGTGTTTATTGAGCGAAAACACCTAAAAAGCTCCACGAGGCTCCGGCAGGGGATGGTAGCGAACCCTGCTGTACTCTTTCACCACAATTTTCTCTCACTCTTTCTTTCTGTTTCTGTTGTGCCTGTAATTCAAAGGGGTCAGCCTTGTCACACTCTGTGTCACGCTGAATATCTCCGAGAACTTCGTTAAGGGTACACGTGTCTGTGGAGTGCTCAGCCACTTGCACGTTTATTTCACGAGCAGGCTGTTCCGTTGATCAGATCAACTGGAACCCTCGTCGTCGTAAGCGACGGAGTGCCAACAACAACAACAACAATCTCTAGACTTAAATGAGTAAAACTGCTAACCTGGCCATGTTCAGAGACATTATGGACGAACGGTTGTGACGTTAGAAGTTTGCTTCTCAACCACATGGTACCGGGTTCAGTCCCAATGCGTAGCACTTTGGGTTCGAGTGTCTTCTTCTAATAAACCATACATCGAAGCTTGGAAAACAAGAATACAGCACATGAAACTCATATGTTAATATACCCATTCACGTGAAAGGAACAATATAATATTGGACGATGAGTAAGTAATCAAGTATACAAGAAGAATCTGACGTCATTGATCTGAGTTATTTACAAGGAGGAGTTGTTTAATTCGGTGTTAGGACAATTTGTCGCCGGTTATTTCGCCGTCGGTTAATTTGTCCCCGGTCAATTCGTCGCTGGCCAATTCCTTTCAAAATACTCGTAAACGTGATTTCCGAGGGAAAATTTAGAGCAATCTCTTTAGAATTAAAATTGTCGTTGGACAGTTTTAGATATTTTTTCCCCTTTCTTTAACCCTCCAACCCGCTCTCTCTCCCTCTCTTTTTCTCTCTCTCTCTCCCTCTCTCTTAAGTATCTGCGCTGAACAGTTTACGAACAAAGATTCTCAAGCAAATCGAATTAAATTTATTCAATACGCCTACCCATCACTACCTGCAAGGTCATAACTTCAGAGAAAGGAAAAATCAAAGTGGTCGATCAAGAAAATTATATATGCACAAAAAACAAGTAGAATTCAGATGGATTGAAGATATACTGGAGGCGCGAAAATCGTGTGTGCAAGGCGAGACTTCATACAGATGAAAATTATAAAGAGCTTAAGAAGATTAGGATCCATAATCACGCTTCAACTATTGCAGAGGTTAATGTAAGGATAATAGTTTCAAATATTAAAGTAAAGACTATTTCATTTCG
>NC_142941.1:55814057-55824057 GCF_046866305.1 Octopus bimaculoides
AAGGACGGACAGAAGAACATATCCTAACCCCCAAAATTCATAACCTCCTTAACAAACTTAGCATATACTCTATCCAATGTATACCGCATTACATAAACAACACGGCCAAGAAGACAAATATATGAACAACTAAAGACTTTATATAACAAGCACTACACTTGAAATCAAAACTACAGCGTACCCAACCACCACAATAAACAAGGAACCCTGCGAAAACACTAACATCAACCTTGACCTAATTAGACACAACCCTGACTCCGGACAACAGTTAATGTAAATTTGAGGTCAACCGCACAACCCTACAAACGGATCAGATTTCAGTTTCAAAATAACCCCACCCCTACCTTTCCCCGAACACTAACTAACAAAAATACTAACGCCACTCAGTTTGATTCGAAATGGAGTGACCCTGACGAAGCTGCTTGTAATCTGTACAGTGGAAACACGTGTAGGTCACAAGGACCATGATAATATGCTTATAAAATTGTAAAATAAGAGGAAATAAATTTTGAGGATGATCAAGTCTCCATGTTCTATATCGTTATAATTATTGCTAATATATACTCCAGACTGTGTATGCGTGTGTGTTTGTGTGTGTAAATGTGTTTAAGTTCACGTCTGTTTATACAAATAGTGTTGTTTATAAATCTATAGATTTATTCTGTAATATTGAAACGAAACACAATCAACGCACCAGTAGGACATAAAACATCAAATCAAAAGAATAAAATACTAGGATGGAGTGTATTCGATAACGCAGACCTTGATGCATCGTGTCTGACAAAAGTTTATGGCTTGTCATAACTGGAACGCCTTGAATCGTATGTCTGTTTAATCAGGGCTTGACCTAGAGCCGAACACCACCACGACCACCACTAACAACAACAACAACAGCTTAATTTGTTCATTGTCTCGGTTTTAATAAGTTCTAATTATGAAATGGAAAAATGCTTTATTTTTTAATTAGCCAATTTCAAAATTAAGGATTATTAACGTTGAAATATTAAAATTTTCATTTCCTAATTAGTCGAGCTATTGATTAGGTTTATTTATTTTTTTAAATATCTTCTACCTTGCAGTGGCTTTCATTCCTTATTTGATATAATTAATACTTCGTAAGGCGGCGAACTGGCTGAAACGTTGGCACGCCGAACAAAATGCTTAGCGGCCCTTCGTCCGTTTTTACGATCTGAGTTCAAATTCCGCTGAGGTCGACTTTTCCTTTTATTCTTTCTGGGGTCGATAAAATAAGAACCAGGTGAACACTGAGGTTGATGGAAAGTCTTTGATCATAAATCTACTTAATCAAGGCTGACCTGTGGTGAATTTTATTTATTATGTTTCGGCAATAGGGAAAACGTGGAGGCGCAATGGCCCTGTGGTTAGGGCAGCGGACTCGCGGTCGAAGGATCGCGGTTTCGATTCCCAGACCGGGCGTTGTGAGTGTTTATTGAGCGAAGTCACCTAAAAAGCTCCACGAGGCTCCAGCAGGGGCTGGTGGCGACCCCTGTTGAACTCTTTCGCCTCAACTTTCTCTCACTCTTTCTTCCTGTTTCTTGAGTAACGCTGCGATGGACTGGCGTCCCGTCCAGCTGGAGTGGGGACGCACACGCCATAGAAACCGGGAAACCGGGCCCATGAGCCTGGCTAGGCCCTTAATAGGGAAAACGGTGCCTTGTAAAGAGAAAGAGTGTTCGTCTTTTGTTCCGGTTAAGCACGTTCTACGTAAGGCTGCCTTTGGAATCGCTGTACATTATTCTGCAGACACTGCTTGGTAATTTCTTTGAAACGGCATTGTTTGCGTGTTGTAGCTTGTACTGGAGTGTTACTGTCTATACGTGCATATATGTATGTTCTTATATGTGTATGAAGCATATTACGGAGAGCCATTTTATATGTGCATCTTATGTAAGCATGCGTGTATAATTACCTGCACACAAATACATACTCACATATGCAGGTGTTCATGGAATCATTTGTGCGCGAGTGTATACGTATACATATACATTTGTACACACATACATATATATGCACACACAGACATACACACACATATACATACATATATACATATATATACGCAGACACATATACACACATGTATATATACCAATCTACACACACACACACGCACACACACAGGTATGTATATCCATACATATGTGTATATATATGTACATACACCTACACGCAAGAACATATACACTTAAACCGCCTACCTCTTGCCGAAAATAATTCCCTTTACAATCAACTTGGAATATATATATATATATATATATATATATATATATATATATATATATATATATATATATGTATGTATGTATGTATGTATGTATATACATATGTATGTATGTATGTAACAAATCGATAACTAATTAACAATTAAACACTCTACAAATATCAGTTTTATGGACTCGTAACGGAACCACTTAATCAGTGACTAGATCTGGAGAGGTCATTGGAGACATCAAATGAAGTTACGGGTGGTGGCGATGATGAAGGAAGTGGTGATGGTGGTGGCGATGGAGGCGGTGGTGGAAGTGGTGAGGGTGGTATAAGAATAACAAACATATACAAACACGTATAAAAATACACATACACATATATACATATATACGTACATATGTATGTGTATATCTACGTGTGTGTATACATGTATATATATATATGTATATATATATATATATATATATATATATATATATATATATATATATATATATGTGTGTACATGTGAACATGTATGTATGTATATATATATGTATATATATATATATATATGTGTGTGTGTGTGTAGATACATACATACATTCATAAATATGTGTATACATGTGTCTGTATGAATACACGCGCATTTGCCTTGCATGTAAGTACGTATGACAGGTTGAATGAAATTGACTCCATAAATGTGTTTATAAATTATATACTACTACTACTACTACTACTACTACTACTACTACTACTACTACTACTACTACTACTACTACGTTGGCGTAAGACTACAAATCGGCTCCAGCATTTGACCGTCTGACTAGTTCTATACGCACTAAACGAACCTTGAAGGATCAAAGACAAAGTTGACTTGGGTGGGATTTGAAACAAGAACGTAGAGGAGTAGAAGTAATACCGCCAGGCATTTTATTCAACGCTCCAATACTTCTACTAATACCACTTTAAATTTCGTTATTTTCTCCGAAGGCAACCATGAGACGACAATCCAAGGACAAATTACAAAATCAATGGAGGCTTACATAGAATCAAGGAGTATGAGGAAAAATCTGCACTCTGAGTAACAGCGTAAATGGTATTGATATGAGCCATTCAATAGAACAGCTATATGAGGCCGGTCCGGCTATTTGAGGCCAGTCCGGCTTTTTGAGGCCACTCTCACAGATCTCAGGTTATCCTTACAGTTAAGGACAAATGGAGGAGGCGCAATGGCCCAGTGGTTAGGGCAGCGGACTCGCGGTCATAGGATCGCGGTTTCGATTCCCAGACCGGGCGTTGTGAGTGTTTATTGAGCGAAAACACCTAAAAGCACCACGAGGCTCCGGTAGGGGATGGTGGTGAACCCTGCTGTACTCTTCCACCACAACTTTCTCTCACTCTTACTTCCTGTTTCTGTTGTGCCTGTAATTCAAAGGGGTCAGCCTTGTCACACTCTGTGTCACGCTGAATACCCCCGAGAACTACGTTAAGGGTACACGTGTCTGTGGAGTGCTCAGCTTACATTACTTACACACACACATACACACACACACGTTTCCATGTATATATCCAACGCTAAAGACGCTTAGAATCAGCGGCAGTTTATCATCGACTGCAATTTATATATTCCCCTCTGATATCATTAATATTCCACTGGGGCAGATATCGCAGCCATATTATTAATGAAGTTAATTAGCAATTACTACAGTTGATATGGTTATTATTTTCTAAAAAGTTATTTTAAAAATTTATATCTTCAATCTCGGACACACGGATTGCTTTTCTGACAACGATGATAGTGAATAGGGCGGTGGTGGTAGTGGTAGTGGTGGTGGTGGTGATGGTAGGAGGGTTGATGATGATGATGATGATAACAGTGGTGGTTGTGATGATGGTGGTGGTGATTATGATGATGATGGTGTTAGCAGTGGTGGTGGTGTTGATAGTGTTGACGATCATGATGGTGACGGTAGTGGTGGTGCTGGTGCTGGTGCTGGTGGTAGTGGCGGTGCTGGTGGTGGTGTTGGTTCTAGTAGTTATGACGATGATGATGATTACTGGTTATGATGATGATGAGATTGATTGTGGTGATGATGGTGATGGCAAAGATGCTTGTGATTAGCGAAAGTAGTGACCACAAAGATTATGATGATGATGATGATGATGATGGTGGTGGTAGTGATAATGATGATGATGATGATGATGATGGTGGTGGTAGTGATGATGATGATGATGATGGTGGTGGTAGTGATAATGATGATGATGATGATGAGGATGACGATGATGACGGTGATGATGATGATGATGATGATGATGATGGTGATGATGATGGTGATGATGGTGGTAGTGATGATGATGATGATGATGATGATGATGATTTTATTGGTAGTGAAAATGACGTTGGTGAAGAAGAAAAAGAAGAAGACGAAGAAGAAGAAGAAGAAGAAGAAGAAGAAGAAGAAGAAAACGATGACGATGATGATGACGGCGACGACGATCACAATCATGATGACAATAATCATGATGATGCTAACGATTGATAATGATGACGATGACGATGATGATGATGATGGTGGTGGTGGTGGTGGTGGTGGTGATCGCACGATAGTCTTGTATCTGTTGACTGGGGGTGCCCAAGGTTAATTTTCTGTACACTCGTTTTATATTCGACTGAACGAGCAACAGGGTGGCGGCAGCGGTGGTGGGGGGTTTGCTGATGGTGGTGGAGGGGGGTTTCAGGGATTAGCTGCGAGATTATCGACCTCGGTTTCAGAAGCGGGTGATGTTAATGGTGGAGAAATAGAAAAAATAAAGAACGTTGTTCTGTTTGTTGTTAGTCACAATACGTAAAACAACAGAGAAGTTTTGAAATCCTATGAAATCGAAGTTAAAAGAGGGGGGAAAAAACCCCCCAAAATCGCCGGTGATATACGTTGCACTGCGCATGTGCAAGAATTCTTTGATTGAAGGTGCTAACAATTCCAGTTAGATATTTTGTTTGTTTTTTGTTTTCTTTATCCATTTAAGAATCGCATTTCAATATATTATTATTAAGTTAGAATCGTTGGAGTGTCGGACAAAATGCTTAGCGGCATCTCCCCACCTCTATCTTTGCGTTCTGAGTTCAAATCCCGCCGAATCGTCAACTTTGCTTTTTATCCTTTGCGGGCTGTTAAATTTCTGTAAGTTCTGGAACCGATATCATCAACATACACCCGCTCTTCACAGCCCACTGGCCTTTTGCTAAAATTTGGCAAGAACTACTATAAGCAGTAATATTGCTGATGTGGTTGAGCGGCGAGCTGGTAGAATCGTTAACGCGGCGGGCAACAATGCTTAACGGTATATCGGCTCTCCTTACGTTCTGAGTTCAAATTCTGCAGAGGTAGAGTTTTCCTCTCATATTTTTTTGCAGGGTGGGGGTGATAAAATAAGGAACAGTTGAATACTGGGGTCGATGCAGTCGACTTATCCCTTCCCCAGAAATTGCTGGCCTTGTGCCAAAATTTGAAATGGTTATTATTATTATTATTAGTATTATTATTGACTTTTTTTCTTATTATTCTTGCTGAACTTCAAAAGCATTCCTTCAGCGCTGCACTCCTTCCAGGTTAAGGTCAAGTTTTCTAAAGATTGCTCTCAGATTTTTGTCTTATTTCTCCCAAGGCTTCGTTAACAATCAGCCCAGAAAAATATGTCAGCGGCGAAATCCTAATTTAGAAGAGCATTTTTCGGGTTTTCTTCACAAAACGGTGCACGAGATAAACAAATATATTGAATAAGACTAACATTAATCAACAACGAGAATTGTAAAAAATATATTAAAAAAATAACATCAACACAAAAACTAATTGACCAAACCCTAGAACAATACAGTCAGCAATACAACCCAATATATACATCAGAGACGACACGTATTAAAACACACACACAAACCACAACATAAAGTGTGTTACATGAATGAAATATAAACTAACGATAGGATAAATGAATACATTATTAAAAGACCTTATAAAACAAAGAAACCAAATACGTTCTATCAGACCATAAAATAATATTAATAATGTACTATAAAGGCACTAAAATTTAAAAAAAAGCTTCTTATCAATAACAAACTATATGTATGTTAACCCGCGAACACGTCAATAACGACCAATGTAACTCATAAATTCGATTGCAAACGTGGAAGTTACAAAATTTACGGCTTCGTCTGTTTTATTAACCGTACAAGCGCAGTACTCATTCGTTGGTCAGCTACACATTTACAGCAAAGAAAGATGTGTTGTGCACTATTTTTTCTAACAAAAACTACTTAGAAAAAAAAATGGAGGACAACGTGTGTGTGTGTGTGTGTGTGTGTGTGTGTGTGTGTGTGTGTGCGTGTGTGTGTGTATGCGTGTGTGTGTGTATGTGTGCATATCTTTTATCTTTTTACTTGTTCCAGTCATTAGACTGCAGCCATGCTGGGGCATTTTGGATATATTTAAATTTGCATATGTGTATCCATGTGTATGCCATATGTACGCTTATGCATGTCTGCATGTGTGTGTGTGTGGGGGGGGGGTCGTGTGTGTGAGCGTGTGTGTGTGTTGAATGTGTATATGTGGAAGAATATACCTCTGTTTATGGAAGTGTTAACACTTATGTGCATGTGTGTGTATGCGTATGTGTGTGTTTGGGTGTGTGTGTGCGTTTGTGAAAGAGAGTGGGAGTGGCGTGTGTGTGTGTGTGTGGTCGTGTGTGTGTGTGTGGTCGTGTGTGTGTGTGTGTGTGTGTGGTCGTGTGTGTGTGTGGTCGTGTGTGTGTGTGTGGTCGTGTGTGTGTGTGTGGTCGTGTGTGTGTGTGGTCGTGTGTGTTGTCTATGTATATGTAGAAGTATATATTTCTGTTTATAAGCATATGTATTGAAGTGTTAACACTTATGTTTATGTGTGTGTGTGTGTGTGTGTGTTTCTGAAAGAGAGAGAGAAAGAGTGTGGTGTATATATGTGTGTATGTGTGTGTGTGTGTGTGTGTGCGTGTGCGTGCGTGTGCGTGTGTATATACTTGTAATAACATGTTCAAGCGTGAACAGCTATTTAGCAATTCCAATGGCAACGATAACTGATAATCATATTATCAGTGGAAACTCAGGATTAAAGATCATCTAATTTAAATAATTGAATCTGTTATATCTCATTATATGCGTGTGTGTGTATGTGTGCGTGTGTGTGTGTGTGTGTGTGTGTGTTTGTGTGTGTTTGTGTGTGCGTTCTGCCTCATAGACACTAGTGTACGGAAATTGTCGAGATATGAATACACCGGGTGTTCACGAAATTCTTTTCAAAGTTTGTATTTTGTTAATTCACACACACGCATACCCACATTCATACACACACAGATACATACACATACATACATACATACATACACACATACACACCCACATATTTATATCTTTGTTGTTTCCTCACCTGTCTGTGTTTTCTTTTTTGCTTATTGTACAATTTTGAACAATATATATATATATATATATATATATATATATATATATATATATATATATATATATATGTGGATATATATATTCCAAATTTTTGTCAGAGTGAATTGCATCATGGTGCCGTTTTTCTCACAGATGGTGCCCAACTGACCCAGTTATGCTGTGTAGTCGACAAAATCAAAAACAGAGCACAGACGCGAAAATAAAAATATAAAATATCGCACCCTGTGTATATACATATATATACATATACATATATATATATATATATATATATATATATATATATATATATATATATATATATACATACAAAATATTGTTTGACGGGTCATTATAGGTACAGACCCAGATAAATTTCTCAGCTATACTGCAAAAGAACATCAGGTGAGAGCCTTATGTACGGCCACGTGTCCAGAAAATTTTAGAATGACAATGACGTAGGTTAACCAGAGCAATCAGAGGTAGCTCAATAACCAGAGTCCAGCAGATTGTCGGACATTAATTGATTTATCACCATCAACTAGAATACAGTTGACCAACTCCCAATGGATTTAATTCCAAATGGTTGGAATTATATTGCAATATAATCCGTACACCCAAACAATATTAATTAAGGATACTTTGTGAGGACCCCTTTTCTAATTCTGAAGATGTTACTTGCCTCACGCATGCAGACTTCGTTTATCCATAAATTCCTATGAATACTTCGTTATCAGTCAATGCCGTCGAGAAAATATGAAGCGACATTCAAAAGCTGCTTCAATTAATATTAAATTTCTGCTCCTTTATTTTTAGTTTACGGCAGAGGCGGTCTGCATCGCTATTGATGTTATAGGTTCCGTATTTTAATATGAATCTCCAGGATTCTTCTAGAGTCCAGTCAAGCTCAAATGTTTCTCTCGTTTACCAATCTAGAACAAACTCTATCCCTATAATTTTTGAGAATGTTAAGGATCTTCTCAAAAACCAATTAAAATTTTAGCACATATATTCAGGTCCTCCATGAGGATGCTGTATATTTTCTTGGTGTTTCTTTCTATGATTCTACGTATTTTGTTGGTGCTTCTCCCTTCCTGTGAATCATTGTTCTCTTAAGATTTCCTCATAGAAAAGGATAAGGAATTTACTGAAGTATAAACAGCGCTATGTAAGAGTTTTATGCTTAGAACTTCTTCGGTTGTTAAATAGTTAAATTAAACAGTTAAATGCTAGTCACATCAGTGTATCTTTAGATATTTGGCTAAAAGAACAATACAAATAGAACATACAGATACAAACATGCACAAAATTAATTGCGGAAACTGACCGGGCTTAACCGTTGAATAATTTTTAAATATGGCGTTGAAACAACAGGGAAAACAGCAACAAAAAGAAAAGAAGAAACAGAAAAAGAAAAACCAGCAGCATATTTATGATCCTTTACGACCTAACGTAATGCGCACGAAAAATAGGCAACGCTCCAATCATTTCATTATGAGGATGGAGTTAAGATAGCTTCGAAATGTTAATGGACTAATGGATTTAGGAACGCTAATGCTTTAAACTGAATAACAAGGAATTAATAAGGAAATATGAAAAAGAAAAAAAAAAGATAAAAGGGGGGAAAAACGCTTAATAAAAAAAGGGACAAACTCAAACGTAGGTATGTCTTTAATACAATATGCTTGAAAGACAAACTCTTCTCATTTCACACACACACACACATACACACACACACATACATCATCATCCTCATCATCAGCAGCTCCACTATCATCATTATCATCATTCATCATCATCATCATCATCATCATCACCACCATCATCATCATCATCATTTAACATCCAGGTTCCATGCTGGCATAGGTTATATAATAATAATAATAATAATAATAATAATAATAATAATAATAATAATAATAATCAAACATATTCATCAGACATTTCCATCAGACATTTTCATCAAACAATTGCATAAAACCTCTGATATTTCCATCAAACATTTTCAACGAACATTTTGATCGAAAATTTCCATCAAACATTTTCATGAAATATATTCATGAGACATTTTCATCCAACATTTTCATAAAACATTTTAATTAAACATATTCAACGAAGATTTTCATCAAACATTTTGAAATTGATAAATAAATGAGAAAAAAAAAACAAAAAAAGAACAGGAGTGGTGCAATCATCTGCATTAGCTTACAGCTGTCTCGGCTATAAGGAACCATGCACACAGAGTTGCGTGCCGATGCGAAATCTTATAGCTTCCTCAAAGCTAGTTATGTGAAGTGATTGGCCTATTCAAAAGAACAAGGCTTT
>NC_142941.1:55829057-55846557 GCF_046866305.1 Octopus bimaculoides
CAGAGACAGTAGTTTTGAAGACGCTGAGAAAACGAAGGAGACAGTGACAAGGGTTCTGGTTACCTTCACTTTGAAGAACTTTCATAGGGCATTCACGAAGTCCTGAAGCGCTACAAAACGTGCAGTGCATTAATGTCTGAGAATTCTGCTTCGAAAGAGATTAGAGCATTGTACATTTTTGAAATTAAAAAAAATATCTTCCCTGAAAAAATTTCAAAACTTCTGGAATAAATTTAAGTAATTTTAAAAGAAACACTTTTACTGCAACTTTTTGCTTCAGTTGTCCACAAACTGAAAAGTTACCCATTTCTTCAGATCTGACCCTGTAATAAATTTGCTTCCTCTTTGCTCCTCTATGGTTTTTTTCTGTACGCAAATTCTTCTTCATTGCTCAGTTATTGCATCGTCTTTTTCTTATGTGGCTGTGTCATCTATCTGTCTATTTATTTCTCTTTTCGTTCTTGGTTTTTGGGCAAAATTGTGCAATGAACACTGCCCCAGTAACTCTTTATATATTTATTTAGATTTTTTTATATTTGCGTTTTAAACATCAGAGATCACGAATCTGCAAAAAGAGAAAAAAACACTGCGGAAAATATTTTTCCCGCAAATTCAAGTTTTCGTTTCCCACCTGTTCTTGAGATAAGCGTGATCACTTAGCTTCCTGTTATAATTGTTTAAATAATTTGAGTTGAAAATAGTAAGTAAACAAATAAAAATTTTAAATCCACGTTAAAATGAAAATACATCAGAAAAAATTGAAAAAAGATTGAATCTAAAACAAAATAGGCTCAAATATTTTGAATACACAGACGAAATTTTCGGTGACAAAGATTTCGATACAAAACTAAGTCGTTCGTTGTTAATAATGTTTATCTTTCTCTGTGTGTGTGTGTGTGTGTTTTGTGGCTTCTGGACGTAAAAAGGAAATATGTCACTCTTCTTGTCAAACAAATTGACCACCCTTGTAATATTAATAGCTGGTGGTCAATATTAGAGCGCTTTTTACCACAGTGCTATTAGGCAGTGGTGAAATAATACTGTGGTAAAAGGCGTTCTAATTTTGACCACCACTTATTAATATTACATATCAAGGGTAGCCAAGTTGTTTGACAAGTAGAGTGACATATTTCCTTTTTAAGCCCAGGAGCCGCAACGCCCCCCCCCCACACACACATGTTTGAATTATATTTATGAATAAGGAAATAGACCGTGTATATTTACCTCTAGTATTAAAGAGACTATTTGCTTCCGGTCAGCATGTCTGATGAGTCATCTGTATTGCCAAGTGTAACTGCAGACGCAAAAAAAACAACAGTTACTTTCTGACTGATTATATGCTATAACCAAGAATATACTACACCACAATGTGTGTGTGTGTGTGTGTGTGTGTGTGTGTGTGTGTGTGTGTGTGTGTGTGTGTGTGTGTGTGAGTGAGTATGCGTATGCGTATGCATATCCGAGTGTGTGTATATGCATGTCTGTGTGTCTATATATCTATATCTATATTCAATTATTTATCTGTCTGTCTGTCTGTCTACTTATTTATCTCTTTATCTATCTATCTGTCTGTCTGCCTGTCTATTTACCTATCCATCCATCCATCCATCCATCCATCCATCCATCCATCTATCTATCTATCTATCAAATCAATCGATAGATAGATAAATAGATAGATAGATAGATAGATAGAAAAATAAACGGACATACAGAAAGAGATGAGGAAATGAGAGGGGAAGGAGAGTCACACACATACACACACACACACGCACACACGTTTCTGTTGTTCGCCACATTATTCTCAAAATCAAATCGAAATACTCGTGTAACATTTAAGTTCCGAAAAAGAATCAGGGGAGGTAATAAAACTGCAAGAACCGACCGCGGTATTTTGAAAAGGAAACTAAGCTGAATGATTGTTATCTATGAATGATTAGCAGAAAAACAAAAAATCATGTTTATAAGCATTGATGTTGTATATTTATTTACTTCAAAGTTATAGTTTAATTAATACCGTTTATGTATTCAGTTCAAAGGATATCAATTAAAAATATGGTTGCATAGATTGATCCAAGCAAGTAATTGCAACATTACAAATATTATATAAATATTGTATTGTAATTTGTTAAAGGCTGACATTTTTTTTAATATTCAAATAATCTTAAATTATCATTAGCAATAATTGTAATTTCAAATGTATTCATCATTGGTACATGCTGAAAACAATTCATAAAATAGATATTTATTACCAATTTGTACATGTTAGGCGAATGATTTGACGTTATAATTAACTATAACCGCCACTGGCAAGCTAGTATGATCTAGAAGTATGTTGCACGCTTTCGTCAATTGTTTTTAAGTGCATATGTAGCCACGCGCAGGCACAGACAGTCTCTCAACTCTCCCACTCTTTGAACTCAGTGGTTCTCAACCGGAGTCCATACGACCCCGGGGTGGGGGGACATATACGATTTTGAGGAATCCACGAAAGGAAAATAGTAAAGTGGGGATCTACAATAGTATATTGAGGATCCATGAAAAAGAATTTTGCTTTAGATGTGTTTATTGTGTAGCAGATTCGAAACCAAACAACTGATATAGACAAGTAAAAATCACGGCTTAGCCATAATCATTTCACGTGACCCATCAGCATCGAGCCGTCACATGACGCAACTTCCTAGAACTTCTCTAACAGGGTTTATGAACAGACGAATTTTTGGCGCTAAACTTCAGAATGTTGGGCTGTCGCGGTGACAACCACATTCCTATTCGAGAAACTCAATACTAAATGAGTACTACAGCTTTTCCACTGTAGGACTGATAAACCAGCTCTGATAGAGACATAAAAAAGTAATATGGAATCACTTCGTTTCTTCTCGATCTCATAACGGTTTCTAATTTAGGTACCAGGCCAGCAATATTGAGGGATGGGGTTAGTCTATACCAGAGGTCCACAAACATTTTGAGCCACCGCCCTACTCATGGCCATATAATACCCTCAGCGGCCCCATCCCTATTTTTATGTATAAGTAAATATTTTATATTTTACTAATTTATATTGTGAATCATTTGATATTTAATATAATATTACATAATTTGTACTGGCTCCTATGGTATTGATTCTATACCATAGGATCCAGTACTTCACTGGTACTTTATTTTATCGGACCCGGAATGATAAAAGGCAAAGTTGACTATGAACTCAGACTACAAAAAAAGAAAAAACAACTCGGAAAAATACCACAAAGCATTCTTCCGACGCTCTAAGAATTCTGCTTACTCGCTGCCTTATCGATGTGGTAATAGTCCTTTCTACAAGAGGCTCAAAGCCTGAAATTTGGTGAAAGGATGAAAGGTAAAGTCGATCTCGGCGGAATTTGAAATCAGAACGTAAAGACGGATGAAATGACGTAAAGCATTTTGCCCGGTGTGCTTAACGATTCTGTTCTTCACCACCTTTATTGATGTCATAATAATACATAATGCTAAAATAATATTCGAAAGTGGCTTATATGATCGGAAATATAATTTCGAAGTGTTCTTGGTGGCATAGTAAGTATCTGATTAAAGATTTTGCAATCAAGAAAAAAATAGGAGAAAACTTTTCAGATATAAATAAATTGGAAGAATACAAAAATAAACGTTATTTTCCATCTTACTGTTAGTTTAATTTTTATTTTGGAAAATAATTTATTTTATTGTTTATTTTTGTTACATTTCAAATTACATATATATAGGGGCATCAGAATCTTTTAACTGCTTAGGGCTTCAATGGGTCTTAATCCGGCCCTGAAAGTTGACCTCGGCGAAGATTTGAACTCAGAACGTAAAGAACCGGAAGCAATACTGCAAAACATTTTCTTTTTTTAAACGATGCTCTAACGATTTTTTCCAATCCATCGAACATAAACTACATTACCAAACGACTATTCGGGGGATAAAAAAAAAAAAGCAACAATATGTATTACAGTTTTAAAAATAAAAATCATAAAAGATTTACAATGTAAAACATTCTTTCGAAGAAATAATGGCAGAAGAAGCGTAAATATATGCTTTGCTACACTTTCACTGCAGAGCGCGTGATTAAAACTTATCTTACATGTTGTAGACAAAAATTTCTACTTCGAAGTAAGGCAATCTTTCTCTTTCTACCTCTCTCTCTCTCGCTCTCTCTCTCTCTCTCTCTCCCTCTCTTTATTTATTCATTACTGTTATTCTTTCTTTTTCTCTCTAATTTTTTTGAAGTCCAGCAGCATTAAATTGTAATTTATTCCTGAAATTAAGCTGTTAGTTATGAGTCATCAGTTGATTGTGAATGTTCATTTGTGTTCACGCTAGAGATGTTGCCAAGTTGTTTGATATGGAGAGCCACACACACACACACACACACAGATACACACACACATACACACACGCACGCGTACACATTTTACTTTCAAAGACTCCACCATATATTTTTTAGAATTAAAATTTTAAATAAAGAAGTGCACCAACATATATGCGTGTGTGTGTGTGTATATATGCACACACACACATACACACACACGCAAGCACGCACACACACGCACACATAATTTTAATAAATAAAGTGGAAGGTGCGTAGCTTAATGCTTAGGGGTATTCGGCCCTCGGTCGTAAGGTCGTGAGTTCGATTCCTGGTAGCACGTTGTGTCCTTCAGAAAGCCATTTTATTTCACTTTGTTCCTGTTCACGCAGCTGGTTAAAATACGTTGTACCTGTTCTTGAAAAGGCCAACCTTGTTCCATTCTGCGTCACGCTGAATATCCCAGAGAACTACGTTAAGGGTACGTGTGTCTGTGGAGTGCTCAGCCACTTGAACGTTAATTTCACGAGCGGTTGCTCCATTGATCGGATCAGTTGGAACCTTCGTCGTCATAACCAACAGAGTGCCAGACTGGTATAGTTTTACTGACTAAAATAGACTGATTAATTTTAGCTGCTTGAAAACTTTTACTGAGTCTTCTATTTTTGCGGTTAATACTTTAGACTCTTTCGTGTAGGATGTTAAAGCTGTTTTAGGGAAAATAGTATCAAATCTCAATATTATCCTTGGAGTTGCCGCACAAAGGGGCTTCGAGAGCCGAATGTAGCTCGCGAACTGCAGTTTGGCTACCGTTGTTATATATCCATCCACAAATGGACCAAAATGAACTGTATTGGTGAAAAATAAAAAACACCTATTAGTGGCCAACATCACAGCAGCTTCTGTGTTTTTCTACATAACAGCATTCATGTTAGCCAGTCCTGGTTAACTAAGATTATATAACCGCCAGTCAGTTCACTATCTTCATGTTATGAAATATTATTCGGTGTAGCTGTGTAGTAAGAAGTTCTGAGTTCAGTTCCACTGCGTGGCATCTTGGGTAAGTGTCTTCTACTATAGCCCCGGACCAACCAGTCTTGCAAGTGGATTTGACAGACGGAAACTGAAAGAAGAGTGTCGTATATAAATATGAATATACATGTGTGTGTGTGTGTGTGTGTGTGTGTGTGTGTGTGTGTGTGTGTGTGTGTGTGTGTGTGTGTGTGTGTGTGTGTGTGTCACAATCGCTTGACAACCGTTGTCAGTTTGTTTCGTCCCCATAACTAAAGACTACGCTTCAGACTTAAAAAAGAAAATAACTACAGGGGTCGATTTATTCGACTAAACCCTTCATGACGGTGCTCCCACATGGCCGTACTCTAATGACGGAAACAAGTAAGTAAAAGATAAAAGATTCAGATTTTAAAAACTATTCTAATTATACAGACAGTTTCGATCTTTCGCAACTCGTTGAAACCTTTCCAAATACTTTCACCTCATTTCTCAATTATCTTAAATTGCTAAACCGAGAAATGCAGAAATGTTTACAATTTAATCCGGTTACGCACAAATTTCTCAACACTTTTTCAACATAATAAATTTTGTTCTGGACACTTAAAACTGATTTTCCTCGATTTATATCACTTGGAATCGGCTCCAATTGATTGTTTTAATTTTTACTTGCTTTATCCGTGCAGCATGATGTCATTAACAGATTTTGGAATGATTTGAACATGTTGCACCTTGTTCAAATCAGTTATAAACCAGTTCGTAACAGTTGAAGCTGTTTCAAACAAGTTTTTCTTTTTCTATTCGTTTGCATTCCTTCTAATGTTATTGGTGTTATTTGTTAGAGTTCTTTTCTAGAATTAAACCATAAATATCCAAACAAAAAGATCCGACTTATGCTGATTATAAATCAGTTATACTAGATTATAACCAACAACACTATCGCATGGTTACCAATTATTACGAATGATGCGATCAAAGTTGCGAATAGCGCGATCAAAACCAATCAAAACTGAACGAAACTGATCCCCATCGACTTTCATTGTAATAAATATTTACTAAACACAAAGAAAGCAAAAGGAACAAAAGAGCGGGGAAAGAAAAAAGAAAATCAATATGTGGAGGATCTCTACCTGGTTGGTCGATCTGGTTCAAAATAACAGCCAAATGTTTCCTCAAATCACACTCTGCTCTCTAAAATGCAACGGATACATTGAACACTCACGTCTTTGATCATAGACCTGCCATACCAGAAATGATCAACACGAGCCAGTTACCAGAAAAATGACAGGTTTTGTTGAAGGCTACTAATAAATAAATGAATGTTATGCATTGGTATAGCCTTTCGGAATACCTCTGTAATACTAAGGCATACGATCAGGTAGTCCAGTTGAAGATTCACAGTTCAAGCAGCGAAGGTATATACCTAGGACAACACTGCTGCTCTTGTCGTGGATATAAACATCCACATCTTCAAAGCGGCCAGTTTAACAGTGATGGTTGGTTCAGTTGGAGACCCAGCATTAAAATAATAAAGACACATACTAGAGTCAATACTGCTGCTATTGTTGTAGAAGTAAACATCCCAAAACTACATCGAAAAACAAACAAAAAAAAATGATTATCCTGCTGAACTCAACCAGATATCGAGCTTATTGACATGCTGTTTGTTGTCTCTCTGTCTCTCCCCTCTATCTATCTGTCTGTCTGTCTGTCTCTCTCTCTCTCTCTCTCTCTCTCTCTCTCTCTCTCTCCTCTGTCTCCCCGTGTCTCTATCATTGCTAATATAAGTATCGAATACTTTTATCAACTAGCAAACTGGGTACAATTTCTACCTTTATACACACGATGCCATATATGAACGTAAGTGCCGCAGTGGACATATACGATGTACAATTATGCAAACCATATATAAACTCCAATCACAGCTGCTATATATAAACTGCAATTGCAGTTGTTACAAATAAACTCCAATTATTTCTCCTATATATAAACTCTAATCATGACTACTATATTTAAACTGCAATCATAGCTGCTATATATAACCTCCAATCCTATCTGCTTTATATAAAATCCAGTTAAAGCTGCCGTGTATATATATATATATATATATATATATATATATATATATATATATACACAGACATACTTACATATATATATTTATATATATGTGTGTGTGTGTGTGTGTGTGTGTGTGTGTTTAATGTCCACTCTGAACTGCCATATTAACTAACTCTCAGTCAAGAATGCCATATGCAATCTCCAATCATAAAAACATAACATATATCTGTATATGTTAGTCAGTGAGTACGTGTATGTGTGTGTGCATGCATGTATGTGTGTGGACGCGCTCGTGAAACAAACCGTCAGTTGCCATTAGGTGCTAGTAAAGGCAGCTGAATTTCCCATCAAGTCACACCATAATGAAACATTGGATGATGGATACAACTAATCAGTATCGGTTGGTGTGTAACCAGTAAAGAAAGATGCGCGAAATACTCGCTAAAGAGTCTTGCCGAAGATTCTAGAAGTTTTGCTTAAAATTATAAAAAGTTGGGATATTGAACTCCAACTTTAGGCACTACACGATACTCTATCACACAGTTCCATGATAGCGTTTTTATCTTTTCCACTTGTTATGCGCATTATCATATACTTAGCTAAAATATTATTTCTATTTTGCGCAGGAAAACTTTAAATTATCAAATTATTACATACACGACAGTACGTATGTTTGTTTTTTTTTTTATTCTGTTAATTCATTGTACATATGTATATACGACTGCTCGAAGTAATAAAATATGAAAACGTATGTTATTATTAGTGTAGTCATTCTCATTTTAACACTGTAGCCTACTAGTCTATGTTCCTATTATTGGGTATTACCAATGATTATATGATGACCACCACTACAAAATCTATAAAATAAATATCCTGATAGAATTATGAATAAATTCTGTTCTTCTTTCAGACAAAATAAGTTGTATTTCTTCAAAATTGTTCTCCTACTGTTACTTTATAGTCTTGCAATAAATGCCATTCCTGTCTACTCTGACTGTGCCCGATCTAATTTAACATTGTCTGAAAGAGATATATTGATTTCCAAAACTTGGTGTGCGCAGATAAAACAACGTTAAATTTTTAAATAGTCGCTTATGTATCGTATTTCACGTATATACTCTGCTGACAAGCAATATACTTCTGTTTTCGACCCAGATAAATTTTATTATAGGAGTACTGCATTTAAACACAATATATATCGAAGAGAGACAAAAAATATCGTCCCCCGCAACAGCTAGCAAGAACGTCAGATGCATTTCGGCCTTTTGGACCTTATCAGTGACGTGTATTCGCAACCATATGTGGCGTCTGGCGTCCTCACCAGCCGTTGCTCTTCCTCTAATATATATTGTGTTTTTAACACACCACGTCCATAAGAGATTTTATCTCGGAAGAAAACCGACCGCAGTATCTTACCTAACAACGGTATTGTTGTGATGAGAGTTACGAAGTCCTCTTGCGAGAGATAGACTGGTCCGAGTAAAGTATAAACAGTAACGATCCGAGTGAGTTTAAGAGTTCAGAGTTCGGAGTCGAGTGAAGTTCGTCTTAGTTCGCAGTGAAGTCGGAAGGTGTCGGTTGGTGAGTTCACAAGGAATATTGATTGTTGATTCGTAAAAGAGATTTGTTAGTTCGTTACATTGTTTTTATTGTTTCTGGTTGTCTAATTTATTGTACGTAACAAAATACATTACAACAGGTATATATTCGTTGAGTATGATATTGAAATAGCCATTGGTTTCTCAAATTAGCACAAGGTCACATTTTGGGAGATTTCATTCGATTTTAGTGACCGTTAAATCTTACAGGTACTTTATCAACTCAACGTAAGGAAATAAGTAAATGTAATAATTTATTTTCGTAATTTAAATGTAAGGTGTAATTTTGTATCTGGAGAAAGATGGCGTATTTTGTTAGAATCTTCTTTAGATCGGTGACATTGCATGTGTAATTTGTAAATAAATGATCTGCAAGCTATATTCTAAATTTTAGTAACTATAACATTATGGTAATATAGATCACACACGCACACTAAAAGAGGAGAAAAAATTGTTATACAAATATATTATAGAACTATACAAATATAATAAAATGTACATATTTCTACTTCGGTATACTTTTAATGATTATAAGATTTATTTGATTTTAAAAAAAAAGGGATAAGAAACTTGAAACTTAACCGTCTAAAATGCGAACAATTAAGTACGATAATTTTCCAACAGCGTGTGATATAATAGGTATAATAGTCAAGAAAAATTTTGAAAAGATGCAATTTCCTGAATTTTAATTTATTTTACCTTACTACAATATATCAAAATGTTACTTATTTTAAAACTTCTTTGTCTAAGAATAGTTTAATAGAAGTTTCGGTAATTAATGTATTTCAAATTCAATCGCACCACAGTTTTCCACTGATTATGGTTAGCCCGAGGTTATAGTAGAAGACACTTGCCCAAGATGCCACGCAGTGCGACTGAACCCGTAGCCTACTGGCTAGGAAGCAAACTTCTTACCACACAGCTGCACCTACGTCTATGAAGATGTTAAGATTCTATGCGCGAGATAAACATTTTCTCTCCGACTTAACTGGCTAACAGGATTAAACGTGAAATTATCTTCGCACATTGTATGACTTTTAAATATTTCGATATTTCAAAGTCAAAGCACATTTTATTTGTAATTCCCTCCTTATAAATATCTGTGACGATATAATTTATTGACAGACTTCTCAATTGAGTTTTAAAACATTAGAATTTCTATTTAGGTCTTGCTTAGATATCTCATAACGTTAATATCAGGAAACTGTCGCTTATAAACTAACTGTTTGTCGATCTCTTGAAGGTTTGTCAACAATCTTGTGGAACTATCAAACAACACTACCAGAATACCAATTGGCAGAAAACATAGATGAAACTTTCTGCGTTTTTAATGAAGCTTTGTACCGTATCTACTCCCGTAGGTTGAAACTTACTACCTTCAGCTATGGGATCTTAAATCATTTAGTCTCAACTAATATCTGTGTCTTCAGAGATAGCTGAACGCTGCTGAACTGCGTAAACCTGCAGTCAATATGCTACTTTTTTATACACTACGTTTCTTAGTAACTAGGTTTCGCTCCTCCTGTAGCTCGAGATATATGTGTATCACTATACATCTTATCTTCGACAATTTCATATTTTCTTTACTCTGACAGTTCTATTATCACAGCTTAAATTTCAGCATTTATTCATTTACTTGTTGATTGCGCATTTTCGCCTCCAAAAATATCTTCGTTCTTTCTTGATGATTAACAAGTAAGAGAAAGGAAGAGATAGATAGATAGGTTTCTTTATTAGCCACACAGGGCTCAACACAGAGGGGACAAAATACAAATGTAGAGTTTTTCTTTTCGAGGGGGTCGAAAACAAAGCAGAAAAAAAAAACAAAAGAGGGGACAACGATGAAAAAAAAAAAAAAAAAAAAAAAACATCGCAAAACGTTTGGGGTATTTACAAAAAATACGAAATAATACAAAAAATTCCCAATAAATGGGGAGGTTATCCGTGGAAACAAAAACCTACGAAAAGACCACGGTAACCTCGGTCTTTAGCGTCACAGTTTGTTAAATAAAATTTCTTTGTTTACAAAATTTTAAAACGTTTTATAGAATCATGGTCAAGGTGGCTTCGTCATTTATACGTGCCATTCTTGCTACATGTATCCATCTTTTTTCGAAACATTTGCTAGACAACACTTGCCTCTCTACTCTCACCTTCCTTTTCAAGTGATACTTGAAAAAGTTGATGAGAGATTGACCAGAGAGGAAAGTATTTGTCTCTAATCCTTTCAGACGCGTCCACCAGATGCATTCTTTGGCCATAGCCACAAGTACGATAAATACAGCTCTTCCTTCCCGTTTAAAGGAAGGAGGCGTGACGATATTGACGATAGACTCGGTTGATAAACCGACTCGTCCCACACGCGACAGCAGTCGTTCGACATAAGCCCACAGCTCCGAAATGGTTGGACACTGCACGAGTGCGTGCAGAACGGTTTCATCGCTCTGACCGCATCTCGGGCAGGTCGGCCCCGCATTTCGCGAGCCGTGTCTATAGAGCTTATCCCGAACGGGTAGCGCCTCTCGGTAACACTGCCAGGCCAGGGATCTCTGGAAGTTGTCCATAGGTCCCGGCCCGAAAGTCGTCCTGAACAGGCGGGTCAGGTATTCCTCGTCGACGCCCAGGTTCGCCCCGAGATCGTCGTCGTACCTGCCCTCCACTAATCCCCTATAGAATGACTTCGTTGTGATGCAGCCGCTCAAGGTCGACCCGGGACGGCAAAGTTGTTGCAGAGCAACGCGACACTCACGGTGCCATTCGCCATTCCTCGGCCTCTTTTTGATCCACGACTGCAGCTCGGTCATGGAGACGAGCTGCGGGAAAGAGCGTCGCACAAACGGCGACCACACCTGCTCACCGTCGTCTACGTAGAGCCGGAGATGTCGCAGTCTCAGCGCATGTCTGCGCATCATCAACCACGGCATGCCCAGCCCTCCTTTCAGCGGGTGTTGGCAACAAACGGATCGCCTCACCATCGGAACGCTTCCTTTCCACAAAAAGCGGAAGAGGATGCGCTCCATTTCGGTGATGGCGCGATCGGGACAAGGCACGACGGTCAGGCGGTATTCGATGACGGACGCGATGTACGCGTTCGCCACCTCCGCCCGACCTTTTAGGGACAGCTTCCTCTCGGACCATTGCCGGCAGAGAGTGGCCACCCTACTCGTTATCTCGTCCCAGTTCTTCTCCGTTTGCAGGTCCGGACCGAACCAGACTCCGAGCAACTTGACCGGACCGTCCGTCCAGCGTCCCACTACTGAGGCGCTGCCGGACGGTATGGGCTTGCTTCTCCAGGTGCCGAGCAGCAAACCCACCGACTTATCCCGGTTGATTTTCGCTCCCGTCACCGCTTCGTAGTCTTTCAGCGTCTCGCCGACAAGCTCGATGTGCTCGTGGCTAGACGCTATGACGGTGACGTCGTCCGCGTATGCCGACACGCTCGTCCCGCACCCCAGTTCTCGCGGGATGCCCCTCAGCGTCGCCAGCTTCCGCAGTAGTGGCTCGAGAGTCAATACGTACAGGAGCGGCGACAGGGGGCATCCCTGACGAACCGAACGTGCAATGTCGAAGGGTCCCGATAGACGTCCATTGACGCGAACAACCGAACGGATGCCTGTGTACAAGGCAGCCATCCAGCCGCGGAAAACGGGACCGAAGCCGGCCGCTTCGAGGACGGCCTCCAAGTATCGATGGTCTACCCTATCGAAAGCTTTCGATTGATCCAAATTGATCAGGGCCCCACCCATGCCAGGTTCCTTAACTACCCTCTCTATGATGTAGCGCATCAGATGGAGGTTGTCATGGATGCTCCGGCCCGGCACGGCGCACGTCTGCTCCGTGCCGACCAGTTTCTCGATGACAAGCGCCAACCGCTTGGCTAACACCTTGGCCAAAATTTTCATGTCTGCATTGAGCAGAGTGATGGGCCTAAAGTTATCTATGGCGTCCCCCTTGTTTGGATCTTTCTTCAGCAGCGTTACCGCTCCTCGGCTCACAAAACCGGGAATGCTCCCGTTCTGCTGCCAGTTGCAGTACACGACCGCCAAGACTTCTCCAAACAAGTCTGGCATACAGTTGTAAAGCTCGTAGGGCAGACCATCCAAACCCGGAGATTTGTCCGTCGAGCAACCCGCCATCGCGTCCCTCACCTCCTCCGCCGTGATGACCCCTTCGCAGCACTCCGCCTCTCTTGCAGAGAGTCGTGGCAAGCTGTGCAGGTAGGCACTAAAGTCCACCCTGCCTTCTCGCTCGCCACTCCTCCCGAACAGTCGGGCAAAATGCCGCTGAAACGCCTCGCACATCTTGCTCGGCTCGAGCAATTCGCGCCCCTGTTCGTCTACCAGAGACCGGATGGTGGCTCTGTTACCCCGCTGCGCCTCCGCCACCCGGGCCTCTCGTGCGGCTCCAACACCTTCATTCCTCAGAGCACGCATCCTTGCCCTGACAGCACACCCTTCGTGTTTAGCATTGAAGTGTTGGTCGAGGGCCAACCTCGCCGCTAAAACGTCGGATGCGATGCCACTTCGCAATGCCTCTTCTAACTTTATCACTAGCTCCCCCTCTTCTCTGTTCCTCTCTACAGCTAGTGCCCTGCTATACCTTATTGCTTCCGCCCTCACTGCTCTCTTGAGGGCAAACCACCATTTGTTGTTGACGATGGCTCCCGTCAAAGCCCTCTTTACTAACGTGCTAATCCGGTCTCTGAAAACCTGTCTCGACGGGAAAGACGCGTTTAGTTTCCAGTAACCGGGACCCTGCCTATGTGCCTTATCTATGTCTAGCGTACACGTCACAAGTTTGTGATCCGTGTAGCTGACTATGTGGAACTGTGGACATCCTAAACTATCTCTATCTCTTGTCCTACACACTATCCTATCTAGATACGATCTCGACGACCCAATGCGGTTGCTCCAAGTCCACGTTGGCACATTTGGGTGGTCGAGTCGGTACCTGTCAGACAACTGGAAGCGTCTGAGCAGGTCTATGAGGCCTTTGCATCCCCTTCTACTTTTGTCACTCCCCACGTAGTCTAGATGCGTGTCCAAGGTAGCATTCCAATCCCCCACTAAAAGTAAGGGACGAGACGTTCCCAGGAATACTTCTAGACGTCGAAAGAAGTCCGACCGACCTGTTAAAGGAGGCACATAAACTGCCAGCAACCGAAAAGCGCCTCCATCGCTGCCGTCCACATCTAGGACAACCAGTCTACCCTCCGGGTCCGTAAATATCGTCTTTACTTGGAGATCCAGACTCTTGCGAAAAAGAACCGCCGTGCCACTACCGCCCATCCTCGGCAGACAGGGAGAAAAATAAATGTTAAACTGTCCGCCAAACATGGACTTTAGGGCGCGCGGTTCATGGAGTCTGGTCTCACTAATGGCTATGATATCCAAATTGTGTGACTTGATGTCATTTAAGAGGTACCCTTGTTTCCAAGGGGACCCTAAGCCACGCACATTCACACAACCAATCTTCACCATGATTCTATTTATACGTGTGCTTTAAAGCACAAAACAAAAGAACAGAGTGTTACTTGCCGTTAGAAAGTTTTGTTTCCTCCTTGGATTTTTCACCAAGGAGGCTATTGTACAATTTCTTGCACAAATATTTCTGGAATCCCCCTACCGAGTTGGGGTAGAGGGATTTTATTGTGTTGTGTAATGCTGGTGTTACATGAATAATTTTAATGTGTTTTGGCGGTGTTGTACGTGGGTGGTTGTTGGTTTTGATGTCGTTATTTGTGATGTTTGTTTTAGAGTTGATGTAATTCATCAACTCTGTGTTTGTACTGTCTATTGCTGTTAGCATTGTTTTTTTTATATTACTATTGGTGTTAGTAGTATTTTCGGGAGATGTGAATCTCCCTGCTTTGTTTGTGTTTGCATTTTGTTTTGTTTTCTTCTTACTGCGCTTCCTCTTTCCTTTCGTAGCTATTTTCCACTCCTCCCCACTCTCTTCATCGGATGATGGGAGATCTGAGGAGTCAGAAAGAGGTAACGGCAAATTTTGTGCGTCTGTGTGTGTTTCTGTGAATGTTTGTGTTGCTGTTTTTATTGATGTTGGCTCCTTGTTATTTATGTGTGGTGTATGTGATATGGGGGAGGGAGAGGCAGTCTTGGAATTTTCTTTTTTTTCTTCTGTTTTTGCAGTTTCTGTTGTCTTTTCTGTTGTGGTTATTGCTGATATTTCTGTTGTTGTTTTTTGCGTTGCTGGTGGTGTTGGTAGTAAGGTTTTTCTGTTGGGGGTATTTGGTAGTTGCTTCTGTTGTTGTTGTTGTTGTTGTTGTTGTTGTTGTTGTTGTTGTTGTTGTTGTTTTTGTTTAGCGGCCAGAGGGCAGTCCTTTTTCAGATGTGCTTCGCTGTTGCATAGGTAACAGCGAGGTCGCCTGCCCTCTACCACCACATACAGCTTGTGGTCCTCTGCCAATCTAATGTTTGGAGGAATTTTCTGTGAAGCCTCCTCCGTGATGTGGAGAAGGATTTCCAGATTTTTCCCTCCCCAGTTCTTTTCCTCTCCGACCGTAATCTCCAAAATATTTGCCTCCTCCATTTCCAGGCACACGGCCGATATCAGCCATTGGGTGTCCACCTCCGATGGCACATTTTTTATCATAACTTTGGTCACTCTCTGTCCTAGATAACTCGGTATCATTACCAAGTCATCTGTGCGGAGAGAGAGTGTCGAAAATTGTTTAGCTAAATTTTCATCCAGAAACCTTACTTGCACCGTTCCAAATTTCCTTCCCCAGGTGACATGATTCTGATAAGGCCAAATTTTTCTAAGACAAACTTCAATTTTATCTGTGCTAACATTTTCTACACGTCTGGTTTTTGTGTTTACCAGTTTATAAATGATGCACTTTTTGTTTTTCATTTCTATAATATCTTTTGGGATGTTAATTCTGACATCATCTCCTTCTTTCGTAAGAAGGGATTTTGTGTCTTTTATTTGTTTTTGTGTGAATGTCACTGTTGTTCTTTTTTCCTTTAGAGCATTTGCGAAATTTGTTTTTGTTGTGCTGGCGGACATGTTCTTCTGGATATTTTTGTTTATGTTGGTGTATGTACTGCCTGGTTCAAAGGTGGTGGTAGTGGCAGCAGAGTTTGTTGAACAGGTGATGGTGTCATTGCTGACGGCCGATAACTTTACTTCCTTGTTGTTGCTGTTGTTGTTGTTGTTGTCGTTGTTGCTGTTGTTGTTGTTGTTGTTGTTGTTGTCGTTGGTGGTGGTGATGATGGCGTCAGCAGCAGTGGTGCTTACGTCAGAGACATTTGTGACGGTTTTCACGCATGGTTTTGTAACCTTGGTTACAGTTTTGTTTTTGTTGTTGGTGTTGGTGGTGGTGGTGGTGGTGGTGGTGGTGAGAGGGCTGTTAGTAGCTGTACTCACAGTCTTTGTGACGTTTATAGCAACTGCGTTCGTGTCACTGCATGAGCACGCGCTATTCTGTTCTTTTTTCTCTTCTGGCATCTGAAGCCTCGGGAAATGCTTGTCAAAAGAACAAGACAAGCGTTCCAAAATTATGTTTCTCGACATTTTTCAAATGTCAAGAAGGAAATTTTTGTATTTTGCTAGGGCCGAAACTGCCCCTGGGGGTCAATTCCTGCCCTTGAAAATACACACAAATGAAGCCTAGGTGCTTCGCAACAAAATTATTAAAAAATTCCAACAAAATGTGGACAGTAAAAGGTCAAATAAACGTTTACCTTCGCAGCCGATGTGACAGCACGTCCGTGAGAAGAGATAGATAGATAGATAGATAGATAGATAGATAGATAGATAGATAGATAGATAGATAGACAGATAGATAGATAGATAGATAGATAGACAAAATGATAGATAGAGAAATAGATAGATGGATAAATAGACAACTAGATAGATAGATAGATAGATAAACAACTAGATAGATAGATAGACAAATAGATAGACAAAATGATAGATATATAAATATATAAATATATGTGTGTGTATATATATATATATATATATATATATATATATATATATATATATATATATTACATACATGCATACACAAGTATATATAATGCGCGCGCGTGTCTGTGCGTGCGTGTCAAGAAAGAAAACGAGAGAGAAAAGAGTAAGTGAAGTCTATATTTTCTGTCTTGTTTCGATATTTATTACCAACGAACCTGAGTAGGGGCAGGGTTGCTTATCAATGTCACTACGTGATGCTTCCACCAAGAAATATTTGCTCTTTCACGTGTATTTTCAATGCATATCATTGCATGCATCGCTAATATATTTGCACTCCCTGGCGTATTCTGAATGCATTCTATTTCATGTATGTTTTAATATTTACACTCCCTTCTTTATATTCTAAGTTGCACAGTTTATTCGATTATATTATCTCAGCTTTACTCTTACAGCCTTGATCCCGATGTGTCTATAAAATAACGCTATATCATTTCTAAAGCAAGCACAGGTTAACACAAATTTAGAATTCGGAGGTGGAGTTGGCGATTAAACCGACGTCAGAACTCCA
>NC_142941.1:55854057-55864057 GCF_046866305.1 Octopus bimaculoides
GTTAGAGAGGCAATATCCAGTGACATCATTGAGAGATATGTAACTTGGAGTGCGATGAGGCATGAATCTCGCCTTGGCTTTGCCGCTACGCCTCTGGTATACCTCCAATCACCGGGGTCTTCCTTTGCGACTAGTTCATGAAATAAGAATCGAGAGAACGAGAGTGGGCGTCCGGAGCAACCGTCCCTTACTTATAATCCGACTTGAGTGCACGTCAAGGCTAGGGAATTCTTGAAACCACACAAACAATAGATCTCTCTTAGCGGCGGCCTGGGTATCATGAACGTCTGTAGCAATATAACAGCGCATCCTTTCGTAGTTTTCTGGCTCGTGAGAGCTCACTGAAAGTGTATCATAGGCGGGAGAAGTCGTGATTCTCCGGTCACTCCAGCGGTTGGGTCATCTATGGCTGACGGAGGTGTCGTCAGTTGAAGTATTCAGAGAATTCTCAGAAAAATAGATGAGATGGTCACGACTAGAATACATTTGAACCTATCTGCTCGATCATATATATATATATATATATATATATATATATATATATATATATATATATATATATATATATATATATATAATAATATTAGGGACAAAATCCAAAATTACAGGTAAAAAACTCAATTAAAATCAATTTATAAAAAATTAAAATGAAATTGAGCCTTATAGATAAAGTATATATAAAATATATAGTTTTAGGGAAAATAACCAATTTTCAAGAACTCATCGATGAAAATCCACTATCACATATAGAAAAATTAATAATTAAAAGCACAATAAATGAGTATAATATAAAGTAAAGTAAATATCATAAGATAAATATAATAAAAAGATTACACGTGTTTCATAACCAATTACGGAAAAATTTGGATAAGTACTGTTTTCACTTTGCTAAAGATTTTCTACTATTTGAAAATAATATGTATTCTTGTTTTTATACTATTCATTTGGTTCTTTATAGATTATTTTAATAGATAACTTATTTAACACTAAATTATTTAGAAGTTATAGTTTCATTTCAACATAATATTAGAACTTCGATTGGAATAGTGTTGATATATTTTCGATTATTTTTGATTAATATTATTTGATTAATTATTAATCTTTATAGTTTATAATATCGTTAAAGTTTTTTTTTAAATCAAAACTTTGTATATATATATAAAGTTTAACCTTTTATTCTTAATAATTTTTTCTTTCCTAATTTTTTCATTCATAATTTTTTCCATTCATAATTTCTTCATTCATATTTTTTATTATTACGTTTGTAGAAATAAATAATCTTGTATTTTTCTATTATTCAATTGATCTTTAATTATAATTAAATAAACGTCTTTAGCTTTAAATAGTATAGCTTTAACTATTACACCAGTTAAATATGTACTAATTTTATCTTCATTATTATTTTAAACTTAAACTTCGTTCAACTTGTATTTAAAACAATGATAATTTATGTAAGATGTTTTTTGTATATAATATACATGTTATTATAATGGATGAAGGGATGATTATTGAATGGTTATTATTTTGATATTATGATATTTTTTAAACAATTTTTCTATCTTTATATAATTAGTATTTCATATTAATTCATTTGGTACTTATTGTTGGTTGAGATATATATCTAATTATTGTTCTACTTACGATCTGACGAGTAGCTATATTTTTGAATAGAACTTATTTTCGATAATTTCAATTGATTTTAATTGATTTTAATCGATTTAAATTTCTTTTCTATTTGAAAATTGGTTATGAAACACGTGTAATCTTTTTATTATATTTATCTTATGATATTTACTTTACTTTATATTATACTCATTTATTGTGCTTTTAATTATTAATTTTTCTATATGTGATAGTGGATTTTCATCGATGAGTTCTTGAAAATTGGTTATTTTCCCTAAAACTATATATATATATATATATATATATATATATATATATATATATAGACACACAAAGAGAGAGAAAGAGAGAGAGAGAGAGAATGAGAGAAAGAGAGAGAGAGAGAGAGAGAGAGAGAGAGAGAGAGAGAGAGAGAGAGGAATTATCTTTACTCTTAGTTCTGGATTATTGCATGAGAGAAAGATAAGTTTTTAAGTGGTTCGTGGGTTTTGCATGGTCAGTGAGAATAGGACATAAATGGATTCAACTCAGTGTAGATTTACCTTAATACAGAGAGATGGACATGCAAAGACAGAATCAGAGAGGCAGAGAAAGAGAGAGAGAGAGAGAGAGAGAGAGAGAGAGAGAGAGAGAAAGAGGTAGGGGAAGTGCAGGGAAATGGATTCTTACACTTCGTTCCACAGCGCATGCTCCTAAAGAAAAGGAGAGGAAACCATGGACTTCGTGTGATCCATGGTTTTTGCGTAGACCTCGTGATTAGAGCGAATCGGAAATGAACGAAAATCGATTACAAAGTTACAGAGACTGAGAGACAGAGGTGGGGGATGACAATGAAGAAGTCTTCAACTGGTCAGATGACCCATTAGAAATATCAGCCAACACTCCCTCATATCATACACCCAACCGTTTTAAAGAAAAGGGCAGGGCACATTAAGTAATATATAATAAATTGATAGACTATGTTTGAAGCAAAAAGACGGGATGGTCACGATTGAAACGGTTTTGATCATACTTCGAAACGATTTTGACTTGAAACGATTTAGCTCGTGGTACTTTGGCTCCATTTGGGATTGACCTGGAGTTAAATAGCAACGGCAGCAGCAACAACAACAACAATAGTAACATTCTGATCATGCACTCATTTCACTGTAAGCTTATTTTCTACTCTACGGCGATCGTAAACATGCTGTTTATTTATTTATTCATTTATTTATTCGTTTATTTGTTTGTTCTTATCCTTCCTTTCGGTTTTTCGTTTTATGCAATTTATTTCCGGTTGTGTGCATTCACGAAGCGAAGAAATTGCAAGAGCTTTTATTTCAACTGCTGACATTGTATTCAACAGACATAACACTTCACCAGTGAACTAATTTCCTGAGGATTAATCAGTTATTAAAAACAAAAATTACAAAACGAGACAAAACAAAAATCTGAAGGAGGACAAAAATAAATAGATAAATAAAAAAAACAGAAGCTAAGTACAAATCTGAAATAAGATAAAAGGAAGACAAAAATTGGAGGTTCGGATTTTTGAAATGACAGCGATGGCGACAGGGCAAGAAAATGGCGGATGGATTTTCTGCGTTCTATATCGCTCTGTCTCTCACTCACTCTCTGTTTGTAGCTCTGTCTTTTCCTGATTCTCTCTCGCTCTGTCTCTATCTCAATCTCTGTCTCTCTCTCTTCCTTCCTTGTTTCGTTCCCTGGTCCATTCCGTTTCTTTAGTGTTGTTTAATGCTCTGTTAGTTCTCGGTTATTTTCTTTTATTTATGCCATTTTGTGTGTATGAATGTATATCTGTAGTTTTGCCTGCGTGTAGTGTGCGTGTGCGCGTGTGCATGTGCATGCGTGTGTGTGTGTGTGTGTTACGTATGAGTGTGTGTGCGTCTGTATGGATTAATGGTGGGGTTAGATAATAAAAACAAGAGAAAATGAGAAAGAAAAGATGCCACTGCCAATGAATTACTGTTGATATGTATGTACACACACACACACACATATATATGAATATATATATACATATATACATACACAGAAACATACATTCACATATATACATACACACACACATACATATACACATATATGTATATATGTTTAAATGGCGTTACTGAACATGGTGGTTTGATATTATTTTCAAGTATCGCTACGTATTAGATGTATCTATATACACATAATCATCTCAAAGTGACAGTGCATGCGCGTGCATACACGCGCGCGCGCGCACACAAATATGCATGCATGTGTAGTATGCAATGTGTATTTTCTAAGCTGACTATTGCAAGCAGATTTGTCTATTGATCTGAAAGTCTTAATTACGTTTGTGGGATATATATACATATATACACATACTCTCTCTCTCTCTCTCTCTCTCTCTCTCTCTCTCTCTCTCTCACACACACACACACACACACACACACACACACACACACACACACACACATACACGCACGCACACTAAATGTAGCGGTCATTATTTCACTTTCGTTTTGTTTTAGGTTTTGGTAGGGACAAAAGGTCTTTTTCCTTTCGTATTGGAAATGGTGGTTGTATAAAAGAAATTAACCTAACAAGCGAATTGGCGTTGTGGAGTATCGAGTTTGTGTATGTGTGTGTGGGGGGATGAAAGTAAGAACAAGCAGCGATGAGTATATGTGTGTTTATGGCTTAGCCTGCAACAGGGGCAAAGCATGAATATTTTGTGGAGATATTTTTTTAAATGATTATAAGCCAACTTGGAATGAGATGACCATCTGTCAAGTCATTCTGGCATCTTACTTTCTCTCCCCCTCTCTCTCCCCCTCTCCCTCTCTCTCCCCCTCTCCCTCTCTCTCCCCTCTCCCCCCTCTCCCTCTCTCTCCCCCTCTCCCTCTCTCTCCCCCTCTCCCTCTCTCTCCCCTCTCCCTCTCTCTCCCCCTCTCCCTCTCTCTCCCTCTCTCTCTCCCTCTCTCTCTCTCCCTCTCCCCCTCTCTCTCTCGCCATCCAAATCCATTACTCACTTTCCATAATATAATGTATCTGTATACACACACACACACATACATACACACACACACGCGCGCGCACTCGGACATAATTATATGTATATATACATACATACATATGTATGTGTACTTATGTATATAAATATATGTATACATACGTATATATAGATATGTTTGTTAATATAAATACATCTATCTGCTTCTCACTCTCTCTCTATCTATCTTTCTAATTATATACACGCATATAACACACCCGTGGCGTGTACATTTATACGTATGCATGGATAATTTTGATGTGGAGGAAGCGTGTCTAGATGTATCCAGGCATATGTACATATATATACATATATACATACATATATATATATCCATATATATATATACACACACACACACACACACACACATATATATATATATATATATATATATATATATATATGCATACATACATAATTCATATATACAAATATATACATACATACACACACACACACACACACACACACACACACACACACACACACACATATATATATATATAGATATATATATATGCGCGTGTGCATATGCACATTACATAACTGGTTTCTGTAATTGAACTGGCGTTTCGTTATTGACCCCTCCTTAGAAAGAATGTCTGAAGTTTTTCCTTTTTGTAAATACAGTTGACTTGTTTATTCTTTCTCTCCTCTCTTCTCCTTTCTCTCTCCTTCAATCTCTCTCTCTCTCTCTCTCTCTCTCTCTCTCTCTTCCTTTTCTACCTCTTTTTTGTCTTCATCTTCTCAGTCAAAAGAACCTTTCCCGAAACGTGAGACTCTTATTCTCCACACGGCATATACCTTGTTATCAAACAACTACTGTCGACACGAGCCATCACCTCTTACCTCGGATACCAAATTTTAATGTACACAGACACGAAAGAAGTAAATAGATACCCTTATAATCATTAAAATTTATTTAAATCTGAAATTATAGGAACGATTGAGGTAACTCCGCCTGAAGATAAGTCCTGAGGTCGATTTGCTCGACTAAAGGCGGTGCTCCAGCATGGCCGCAGTCAAATGACTGAAACAAATAAAAGAGTAAAAGAGGAGTAAGTACGTATCGAACACGGGAGAGCTTGCTGAAAAATCTAATCAAAAATGAGGAAAGAACGCTTGTGGCAGTTAGAGAAGAAAGGGAAAAACAAATGAACCAGACAACTAATACAAGAAGAACCATTCCTTTCTCGTATAGGCACAAGACCTGAAATTTGAGGGGAGGGGATAGTCGATTACATCGGCCCAATACTTAACTGGTACTTGTTTTAACAACCAGGAAAGCATAAAAAAACAACAACAAAAAAAAAACAAAGTCAATCTCGGCGAAATTTGAACTCGGAACGAAAAGACGGGCGAAATACTGTTAAGCATTTTGTCCGATGCACCTTACGCTTCTGCCTGCTCACCCCGTTAATAGCAATAAAAACAACAACAACAACAGTAATAATAATAATAATAATAATAAGAAGAAGAAGAAGAAGAAGAAGAAGAAGAACAACAACAACAACAACAACAACAATAATAATAATAATAATAATAATAATACTGTTTAATTACGGTGAATTGTTATATTTGTTTTCTCTAATAACGTTATATTTGTTTTGTTTTGTGTTGGTTATGGTTCCAATGAAGAACAAAAGTCTTTAGTTTCTATTCATACATTTCTCACCACCACCCCTTCCCCACCTCCGCCCCCCACCACACACCTTATTTAAAGGAAGACGTTTTGTTATTTGTTTATTTGTTGTTATTCGTTCTGTCTTTTCTTTCGTTGGAATATTTAAATGTCAATATGGCTGCGATGGTGGCGGTAGGAGATAGTCTCTCATAACAGACAGCGGTGACCAAATTCCTGCTTCGAAGAAACGGCAAAGACGATGGTTAATGCCTTGCGTGCATTGTTAAAAAAAAAAAAACAAGAAACGTGTGTTGCACAAGTAACATCAAAAACTTCAAAGTAAACAACGGTAACATTCACAAGACTGACATTTATTCTTTCTTTGTTTTTTTATTTATTTTTTTTTAACGTTTTATCCTGTTTTTAGCAGAGTCCGTATTTATTTATTTATTTATTCGACCGAGTTGTTGCTCCTGTCAGCGCGTCATTTTATGTGCCATGGGGGCGGCAGTGGGGGGCTATTACTGTAATCTGGATTACAGAGGACGTGAGGTTGCTGGACGTGTATTAAAAAACAAAAACCGGACCGGTAATGAACAACAGAATTTCAACGCAGAATGCAAAAATTAAAATAAAATTTAAAATTAAAAAATTTTAAAAACAACCCCCAAACAAAGACAAGTTCCATGTAGCATCCATGTCCGATACCCTATTAATTTCATTAATCCATCGATCTAGATTAGTACTTTATTTCATCGACCTGGATTAGTACTTTATTTCATCGACCTGGATTAGTACTTTATTTCAACGACCTGGATTAGTACTTTATTTCATCGACCTGGATTAGTACTTTATTTCAACGACCTGGATTAGTACTTTATTTCATCGACCTGGATTAGTACTTTATTTCATCGACCTGGAAAGGATGAAAGACGAAGTTGACTTTGGCAAAATTTGTACTCAACAGCATAAATTTGAATAATCAGAAGTTCGCTTCCCAAATACATGGTTCGGGGTTCAGTCCTACTGTAAGGCACCCTGGGCAAGTGTCTTCTATACCTTCGGGCCGACGAAAGCCTTGTGAGTTGATTTGGTAGACGGAAATTGAAAGAAGCCCGTTTATATATATATATACGGTTTTATCACAATTTACCAAAACGACAAGGAGTTATCACCACAGGATAACATCACAAGATAACATTACATGATAACATCTTACCGTCTTGTAAAAACAAAAGACACATCAGATATGCACCTGAACAAAAATAAGATGGGGTGGTCATGACTGAAATGTCTGTGATTATATGTGTGCACGGTCCGGTATAATCTAGGGCTAAACTGCAGCAACAATAGATGTTACAGCCACAGTGACAGTAGCATCAATGATGAAATAGTTAACAAAGCCATGAAGCTTAATGGCGGAAATGAAAAAGTTCGACTACGAAAACCTAATTATATTTTCACGAACCGAAAGCGAGCTAACACGTACGTTTGGACCTTAAAACATGATGGCTGTAAAATAAAATAGAAATAGAAATGGTAGAGATATACGTCAGAAGGGAGTAGGAAAATACTTCAGCGAACGAAAGAAATGCGAAGAAACGAAGAAACAAAGAGAAAGAAAAGAAACATCTTGATTCATCTTCCATAAAACGAATTCGTGTAAGGTAGACTTTGAGGATGTTATTAAACAACTTGCGCCGCACATTAATTTCGTGAAGAGAACGAGTAAATGTGAAAGATAGAAAGAGAAAGAAGGGGAGAGAGAAAGAGATGTGTAAAAGAAAAAGAGAGAGGGAGAACGTATGTGTGTGATAAAAAGAAAAAGGAGTGACTATGAAGTAGAAAGACGACAATTTCTTTTGGATTAATGGACGTTATTTCTCATTTGGATAAACAGGCGAAGAGAAATATGTCGGTCTCTTTCTTTGCTTTCATCCCTCAAATCGTAGCTTTTCCAGATTGCCGTTTAGAGATTTACTAACACAACCAAAATGCACCAATAATTATTGATATAAATGAAACTTCGTAAAGATGGTGGAGGGGGTTGCAAGTTTCGATGCAGTTGTCCATTAATCTACTCGTTCTGGCTGGTTTTAGCTGCTCGCATCTGCAGGACGGCTCTGTTTTTGTTATCGTCTGCTTTGGATAGCAAAAACATAACTTTCATGATGGAACGTGATATAACAACCACGAGTCCAAAAAGGAGTGGCTGTGTGGTAAGTAGCTTGCTTACCAACCACATGGTTCGGGTTCATTCCCACTGCGTGGCACTTTGGGCTTCTTTCAGTTTCCGTCTACCAAATCCACTCACAAGGCTTTGGTCGGCCCGAGGCTATAGTAGAAGACACTTGCCCAAGGTACCATGCAGTGGGACTGAACCCGGAACCATGTGGTTGGTAAGCAAGCTACTTACCGCACAGCCACTCCTACGTCACATATGGTGACATTTTCAGACATCTTAAGATATGGGGGGTTTTCTTTGGTGTTAACTCCACAAAGTCTGCATCGATAGGTTATCGCATTTTGGTATTCTTCCTATGTATGTATGTATGTATGTATGCATGTAAGTGTATACATGTAGGTATGTATGTATGTCTGTAGTTATGATTGTGTATATATGTACATGTGTGCACGCATTCTTGTATGCAAGTATATAAGTATGTATACATGTACTGTCTTCTATTTTTAATAATTTGAATTCTTCCTGCAAGGAAGGAGTTAGTTTCCAACAAAGATACAAAGCTCCGTCGTCGGAATAAAGATAACGAAATCAAATTCAGATTTCGAACGTGAGAAAAGTTCCGTATATTTTTACTGGTCCGTTGACAGATTGTGTTTATAATGTGCGATTAGTTGGTCGATTTCTTTTTCTCAAAACACTAGCTTTTCTAGATTGTCACCTAAACATTTACTAACAAAACCAAATGCACCAATTATTATTGGCATAAATGTGAATTTACAATCTGAATATAGAAGTTGACTGTTTCGAAGTAGTTATCTGTAATTAACTTATTTCTCATTGATTTTCGAAAAGATATTCACATCAGCTGGGAGACTGACTACTATTACGGTTTATACTCTTTGTCGTCTGCCTCAAGCAACTATATCCAGAATGTTGGTAGAAATTTTGATGGGAATGTTTCACCTAGCAGGAAGATTTCCTATGTTTATCTCATAACAGAATTTTTCGGATGGTATTGAATACTGTCTTAACGATAACGTCACCTCGTATAATGAGGCCGTAATTTGATGACATTTTAGGCAACTGCTAGTCACGTGTGTGCTGCTTCTAAAAAAATATAACATGACCATCGACATTTTCAGCTGCATCATAGAGCTTCAAGAGCTTTAATGTCTCTTTTGTTCATTAGATTTTTTGTAGCAATCTCCTGCTCTTGGATTGCAAACGTATAGACTTCGAAGTACGATATAGCGGGCGTGAGTCCAAGAAAAGCTGCGCTTTATGTCGATACTGGTCTTCAAGTTTTCGGGAAACATACCCATGTAATGAATTTTGTTTAGGTATGCTGAGCATTTTACATCCAGGCTTTCTTTGGGATATGTTAGTCCAGGGTTTATGGGGTTGTATGAAATGGGATACTTCCTGAGGAGCTCACTGCTATATATATATATGTATGTATATGTATATGTATGTATGTTTGGCCCCAAGGCTATATTTATTTATTTATTGTCTTTGTCTATCGTTTCAAATTACTGTTATTTACTTT
>NC_142941.1:55871557-55876557 GCF_046866305.1 Octopus bimaculoides
GGTTTGAGGCTCAGCAAATCACGCCACCTCACCCCAACAACACCCTCAACAAATGGTATTTACGTTTAAGTTTATCACACTAACTCACTTTTTTTTTTGTTTGCAGGAATATAGTTGAGTGAAATGACTACCTCAGTATATTACTGGGTGAAATAAAAGGTGAATAAAAAAAGATCTACTCAATCAGGCCCGACCCTGGGCTAAACAATAATAAAAAGACGGAAGCCTTGTGAGTGGACTTGGTGGGTAGAAACTGAAAGAAACCCGTTGTATGTGTGTGTGCGCGCGCGCGCGCGTGTGTGTGTGTGTGTGTGTGTATGTGTGTGTATGTGTGTGTATGTGTGTGTGTGTGTGTGAGAGAGAGAGAGAGAGAGAGAACGTGTGTGTGGTGTGTGTATGTATGTGTACGTGTGAGTACACGTATGTGTGTGTGTGTGTTTTTCTGTTTGTGCTTGTCTCCCACCGCCGCTTGACAACTAGTGTCGGTGTGGTTACGAATCCATAACTTAGCTTTTCGGCAAAACAGACCGACAGAATAAGTACCAGGCTTAAGAAAAAAAAAAGTAAAAGTACTGGTGACGTTTCGTTCGGCTAAAATTCTTCAAGATAGTGCCCCAGCATGGCCGCAGTCTAATGACTAGAACAAGTAAAAGACAAAAGATAAAAATACAGAATTGAGCAAATAATAATAATAATAACAACAACAACAACAACAACAACAACAATAATAATAATAATAATAATAATAATAATAATAATAATAATAATAATAATAATAATAATAATAATAATGCACTGCACACATCCTACGCAAAACACTTTCAATACAGTAACCATAAAAGCATCACAGCAAACCACAGCACATACCCAAGGCACACAGAGCTGCGCTCGGTAGTGAAGTGAAAGCACGTTATAAAAATAAAACTACTGAACAATAATAATAATAACTCTCAAATTCTCAATTCTTGATAAATAATTCAACAGCAAATACGCGGTGTACCTTGGTCCAAGCCACAATGGTAACTAAAAGAAAACGATTAAACATAAACTACATGATGTGACCGTTACCATTTGTCTAACTTCACAAGAACCACATCAGTAGCCGTGTACCAGACGGGATGCTTTTTTTTTTCTGCCGCATCCTGTAAGATAAAGCAACTGCAACGACGACGATGACAAATTTTGCAAAGTGGCAAAAATGGTAAAAATTTAAATGATAATTAAAACACGAGGAAAACGATAATTAATTAAAGATATAATTTAAAAAACAAAAACTGAATAAATACAATATGCAACTTTATAATTGATTTGTTTCGAATATAAAGGATAATTGGTATGCTGATGGCACCATACAATGGAATTTGGTATGCTGCAAAGTTCTCACCTTTTTGTGGCTTCTAATGTACACAGAATTTGTGTTTTTTATTCACCGTATTTTGAATGTAATTTTGATAAATTGGGAGAATTTACTGTGCTCGGTGAAAAATACTGATTCGCTTTTGACTAGGCTCAAGATTTCCGTTTATTTATTTATCTTTTAATTTATTTTAACGGTGGTATCCCAGCATGGCCGCAGGTCAGGGTTGGGGTTACTTGCAAGAGATGACTCAAAAAAGAGACTGCCAGAATTGCGCGTGTCATATATTCTCGCGCGCCTCTAAGCCATCAACTACAGTTTATTGATTTATTTATTGGCATCATGTTCGATGCGCTCTTATATTTGCTATTTCTCGAATGCATATAAGCTGGCTCAGCTTCTCTGTTTGTTCATCTGCCTGCCAGTTGGACTGTCCCTTTGTTTGTTCCTCTCTCCCCACCCTTTCTCTTTCTCTCGCTCGCTCGCCAATACTACAGTTCGCTCAGTTATCTCCACCTGAAAAACAACACTGCCCCTTCAAAGCACAACTGGACGTCGAAAAACAAAGATGAAACCACCCGTATCTCTTTATAGTGCTAGTTTGGACTCTGGCGTTTAAGAACGAACCAAAGTCACATGACATCATAGAGAAGATTCACATTGAGTGTATCTCTTAAATAAACACTCATACACTTACACACACACGCAAACAGACTCATATATGCATATACATGCATATATTCATATATGTATGCAGGTATTTGTCTGTGTGTATATGTGCGTATGTATTGTGATCACATATAAATACACACACACACACATACACACACACACACACGCACAGAGAATAGTTCAGGAACCCACTTACTATTTAAATAATATGTGAATTGTGCTCGTATATATGTATGAATGTAGACATGTATGGATATATATTATATAAACATGTGTTTGTGTGCACGTATCTACGTTTGTATATTTATGTGTGTTATTCAAATGTCAATAATTCCCCTACAAATGCCAGTTATTATTATAATTGCATGCATTCAATAATAATGTTCAAACGTAAAGAATCTTTAGAACACATCCAAGCTTTCGATTTTGTCGTTTTCTTCCCATAACAGCGTTGTATTTGAAGCGCTCAAAAATTATTAGCTATATATGTTATAAGGTTGATAAAGACAGATAAGATACTTTGATCTCCATAAAACTGGATAGCATTCCCACTAAGGCTGGTCCAATATGAGCGTTCGACAGTTCAGATGAACACTAGTGCTGATGGAATCTGAAACACACGTACACACGCACGAACGCACACACATTTACAAATGAATGTTTGCGTGTACGCATAAACATATGTATGTATGTATGTATGTATGTATGTATGTATGTATGTATGTATGTCCTAGATATCTTCCAATGAATATGCTTTTATGATGGCAGCTGGTACTATAATGAAACGCTCAGAAACAGTGGATTCTCCGATAAGATCATATATATAAAACGATAAGCACTGCGAGCATAAAGTGTAGGAATAGAGATGGAAAAAAGGATATTTTATCGTACAAAGCAGTATTTAATCTAGCAGTAAGAACTAATATAGCTAGAAAATTCCTTAATTTGATAGCTTACTATTTTTTCGCCGGAGCATAAGTAGAGTAAGATATTAAATAAAAACTGTGTTAAAGTTAGTTATTCATTTAGGAAGAATTTCGGGTGTTGTATCAGAGGTTATAAAGCTGTAGGGATGAATAAGACAGATAGGGAAATACTTGATCTAAACCAATCATGCAAGCATAGAATTCGCAAGAAGAATTGTTCACTAGATGGCAACTGCTTGGCAAAGTCGATAAAGGAGAAACAAACAACGAAGATGAAACTAAAGTAAATATTGGGGAAACTGAATTGATATTCAGAAATCGATTTTATGAGCAACAAGCATCTATTTGTCAGTCTTGATGAAATATGTTAGGGTTTTATCAAAATTTATGTGGTTCCTACGTGAGACATGTTCTCACGTATTCAAAATGACTTGGTCGGTTGTAGATAAAGCACAACCCTACAGGAACGGTAGTTTCGAATCGAAAATGCAGCGTGACCTTTGAATGAAAAATTAAGCATATTTTCTAGGAAGTAAGATTTGAACAAAAAGAGAGAATTAGTAGCACCTTGTATGCATGGAGTTAAGTAACTTTTGTCTAAATATCAGCCTCCTTGAATGTCGATCTGGTTCAGAGAAAAAATCCTGGTTAGTTTCGAAGTGTCTTCAAAAAATAAATTGGTTATAAAATGGAATTTCAGAAGAAAGTAAGTTCTTGGAGTGAATTCCCTTGCATGAGGTTTAAGTCACAAAAAGAAAAGAAAAAGAAAAGACGTTTGGACTATTCATTGGGAATAGTTTGGACTTTTCCCAATGAAATGAAAAACGTGAGCTTGAAACAGCCTAGTTTATAGGTGCCGCTCACACCATCTCTTAAAAAAGAATTAGAAATGTTTTATCGATAGCTTCTGTACAACGTTTTAAAATATATTCAAACATCAGTCAACTCAAGGAAGAAAAAAGTAGGATAAAAAAATTTCAAAGTAATGGTAATTATGACACTTTCAGTTATGTATTAAAGAATATTCTAGATTTTACAAGATTTACGAATTGGTGTACTGAGTTCTACAAGTTATCGTTTTTTGGTGAATCAAAAGAAATATATATATACGTGTGTGTGTGGTTGTAAGTATGTGTATATATTATAGTATATATTATATATATAAAAGTAAAGACGTTATATACATATTCGTTTCAAAGTTTGGTACAAGGCCAGCAGTTCCGCGGTGGTGGGGAGGGGAGTCGATGTAATCGACTCCATTACTCAACTGGTACTTATATTATTTGCCTCGAAGAAAATGAACGACTAAGTCAACCTCGGCGGAATTTGAACTCAGAACGTAAAGGCAGACGAAATACGGCTAAGTATTGCGCCCGGCGTGCTAACGATTCTGCCAATTCGCTGCCTTGCATGTTACATACATTAAAACAAATACATATCATGTATATTTTCTGGACACGGTACGCTTCTAGGAGCCAATCGCGCTTACGTAAAAGTTTCATATGCAAAGAGAACATATATTAATAATCATAGATAATTTTACGATATTGCTTCGTGTTTGTGCCTTTTGTACAAATTCCGCTTTCTTCTTCATGCGAGCCTTTCTACAATCTGGTGACGAGGGAGATACACGAGCATATATGTTTACAGATGTATGGCTTCCAGAAACATACCATGTCTGGCGAATATATTTGGTCTCCGCTTTTTCTCAGTGATTAGGTATCTGTTTTCGTCTCGGTTTGTTATTTAAGCCTGTAAGACTCTCTACTGCTGTCCTCCACGCGTTACTTTATCTATTGTCAAAATAGGAAGTTAGTACGTTATGACCCCACTTCTATGTTTTATTTTGTTCTTTTGCATCTCAAATGGGGCGCTGTACACAGTCTATTGCACCTTCAATCGTTTTTCATGCAGTTTATTTTGCCTTCGGTCGTTTTTCACTCACACTCGTCTGTACCATCGCAACATCAATGGGTCGAGTGTCTCGTTGGAACGAACAGAATTGCTTTTTGTACCGAAATTGTTATGATTTTCAATTGCCTGAT
>NC_142941.1:55884057-55904057 GCF_046866305.1 Octopus bimaculoides
TTTTCTGCAATCGTCCTCGCTTTATACATGTTTCTGGAGAGATTACGTCTTTTCTTCGGCGTCATATTTGTTCAATATTGTAAACAAAAAATTATGAACATAGAAAAAAATATACATTAATCTCTATTTTTGTAAGTAGTTGTATGTATATAGTATGTCTGTATTTTTGTATGCGGTGTAAATTAACGAAATAGATGCAAATGAACGAAATAGAAGCACATGTATGGAACTGCTCATTTATTGGTAAATGACACAATGATTATTACAGAGAGACAAAGAATTTTATATTTTACCTTGCAGCCTTGCAACTGCTGCAATAATTATTAACTGGTAATGGAACAGTAAATATGTATTGTTTTAATGGAAATGAAAATAAAATTTCGTATTGACACTGGCCAGACTGCATTTCATCATATCAGTCGTCCACCGTGTCTATAACACAAGCAACACATAGCAAGGAGAAAGAGACAAAAATAAAATAACACGTGTTAAAATTTTTTTTTCTAAAAATGTTTAATGACGTTAATTGGAGTGTGGGGTTCGAGTAGACATCATTCCACCTTTTCATTTATCATTACCATTCTTTTTATTCGATTTTACTTTTTCCCCACTTTTGTGTTTTGTCTGTCCTTGTGCTGTCCCTTCTGTGTTTCGACCCTGTGTAGTTAATAAAAAAATCAAGTCGTCAGGTATGTATATGTACGTATAGATGTGTGTGTGCTGACACTGGCCAGCCCTCGCTTCACGCATGTCAGTCGTCAGGTATGTGTGTGTAGATGTATATAGTATGTCTGTATTTTTGTATGCAGTGTAAATTAATCCCCCAAAATTACATGTTAACACTCTTGGGGGTCTCATAATATTACCATGTAAAATTTGATTTGATTTGGCTGAGCCGTTTGAGAATGCATTGGGAACAGACAGAGATACTTTATATATATATAGATAATATATATGTACATGTGTATGTGTATATATATGTGTGTGTGTGTGTATATAAATATATATATATATATATATTTATATTTATATTTATATATATGCATAGATACATACATATAAGAAAGGCTCCGTTCAATATTTATACTTTGCCGATATTATTATATCACAGGAAAGATTATTTGATCCAGTATCAACAGAAGTCTACTGAATGAAGCACGCTCACACACCCAGGTGTGTGTGTGTGTGTGTGTGTGTGTGTGTGTGTGTATGTGTGTGTGTGTAAAGTACTTTATGTGGTCAATATTCCAGTGAACTTTTACAGTGCTATCTATTACAGCCTGCTATATCTCAAAGCAATTCACTTGTTCTTTTATTATGTATTTATGCCTGTGAACGATTTTCTGTTGCATTTAGTTTTTTTCTTTTGGTTTCACTTCATTTTTTTTTATATATATATAATCTATAGCTTGTCTAGCGTAACATGTGGAATGATAAGAGATGGACTGCGTACTTAATATTCAAATAAAGTAAATTCTCGGACTTCAATGAAACGGATGAGAGCCTGCTTCGGCAATAATTAATACACTTGCTTGTAGTACTACGAATGTTACTTTGCCACACATTTGGAGTGAAAAGTTTTGTATTTTTTATGCCTTCTCGATCACAGAATGTACGCTGTCGTTCATAATCTGACTGGGAACTGATTAAAAGAAACAACACCCTTTTGAAGTAAAGGTTCTGGGCCTCAGACTTCAAAACCCAGAACAATCCTGCAACATAACAATTGTGAATTGAAATCGACAGTCCATGAACTGTTAGTGAACTGTTGTAGATCACAAAAGTTGGCAAACATTTTTATTTTGTAAATGTTACTTCCATTTCTCTCTAGCAAGACCGCTGCCTCTGATGCGTGAATTAAGGTAAGTCATTGTCAAATCTGAAAACCAAAGGAAATTGTAAGAACATTCTGGTTGTTGAGTAAACAGATTTAACACTTCAGTGTCAATTTCTTGCCTATCTCTCAGCAAACAATTAGTAAATCGTTATGTTGATTGTAATATCACTGTTGCAAATACGTAATCAACAATTACTTTGTTATATGCAGTGAGCTCCGATTCATGTATACATAGTTTATTAATCCTGTGGCCATATTCCTTGCTAACAAAGCACCCATCATACGATGTTTTCATCAATCCCAATATAATTGCACCAATCATTCCCTGATATATGCAATACGGTTATATTTCATTTATAATGATATTTCTTATTTAATTCATTATTTCAGTTCATTTCATTCCTTTTAACAATCACACAGGGACAATTATTTTCCCTATCTTACATCGTCAACTTAGCGTTTCGCCGTGAAGCTGAAATCCTTTTCATTATGACGTGGTTAAAGGAAGAAGGACAGTTTCTATGTTTGACCTTCGCAGTGTCTTTGAAACTGGACTAAAAAGCAACGATCATGGACTGTTGCTAACTCCTGCTTTAATTTCTGCAAACAACCCAGCTGAAAGTCAATCAATATGTGTAAGCCAGCCAGAAAAAAGGGCCACCTCCCGAGATGTTATTTGTAACGCAGACCGAGCTAATGTCGTGTCTAACGACGGATCTCCGTTGGTCAAGCCCCTCTCCCACAGACCCTATCAGAAATAGGGTCACTATGCATGAAAACTTGAACCGATGTATCAAGATAGTGAATCGTCCTCACACAATAGATCTGGTTCGAATCCTTACAACGGATTTGACTGTTCAAAAGACACCCAAGAGCCAGTTAAGCCTATCGACCGATTAACTTTAAATATTTTTGACAAACAAGCCGTGTATTTCTATTCTTGATAAAGTCAATAATTACTCACTTTAGTGATATCTAGCCTGAGTAGCGGGTGGTTTCCGCAAGAAATTTATCGGTTTCAAACTGGTTGACCCAACATATAAGATGGTTTTTAAGTCTGGTTTCTGGTTGTTGTTGCTCTCTTCAATGTTGCTGTTGTTGTCGTCATTGTTGTTGTTGTTGTTGCCGTCGTCGTCGTCGTCGTTGTTGTTGTTGTTGTTGTTGTTGTTGTTGTTGTTAGTAATGCTGTTTTTTGATGTTTTTGTCCAGCCTACTTCAGTACTGATCGATCACCCCTTTGATCAAAGAAGTTCCAGCTGGGCCGGTTCATTTTTTTTTCAAACGAACTATCCCTTTCTTTTTCTTTCTAACTTATCCAGGAAGGAATGGGGAAATATATATATATGTGTGTGTGTGTGTGTGTGTGTGTGTGTGTGTGTGTGTGTGTGTGTGTGTGTGTGTGTGTGTGTGTGTATGTATGTATGTATGTGTATGTATATATATATATATATATATATATATATATATATATATATATATATATATATATATATATATATATATATATGTATATATATATATATATATATATATATGTATATATATATATATATATATATATGTGTATATGTATATATATCTCTATATATATATATATCTATATCTATATCTATATCTATATCTATTTATCTATCTATCTATATATATATATATATATATATATATATATATATATATATATATATATATATATATATATATATATACTTATATATATATATACACACATACACACACACACACACACACACACGAACACACACACACATATATAACTTGTGTGAGTAGACGGTGTATGGCCGAATGGTTAAGAAGTTTGCTTCGCAACCACGAGGTCGCGTGTATTTATGCATATTTTTCCCATACAATTTCCTAATTTCAATTTCGAATTTCTAATCCTGTTTTGAATTTTACAGAAACGATTATCTCCTTTAATAGCTGTAAGCGTTAAGGGGAGCACATGCTTATGAAAAATATTATCATAAATGAAATATAAGCGAAATCTCATGCTTCAGTGAATTATGATGCAATTATATCGGTATTGATGAAAACATATCGTATGATAGATGCTTTGTTAGTAAGGAATATGGCGATAGAATTAATAAACTATATATACAAATCGGAGCTTTCTTGCATACAACAAAGTGATTGTTGATTATATATTTGAAATAACGATATTGTGATCGACATAACGATTCAGTAATTGTTCGCTAAAAGATAGGCAAGAAATTGATATTGAAATATTAAATCTGTTTACCCAACAACCATAATGTTGTACAGCTTCTAAGGATTCAAGATTTGACATGCACTGATTCTGTTTCAGACAAGAGAAGACGAGCGTCGAGCGAAATGAGTGCCGGACCTGATAGAAATAACAGTTAAATATATTCTTCTCTCTGAAAGCGGCGATCTGGCGGCGCCGTTAGCCACTAGCGTAGCTAGAGTGTGCGCCACTCGGGGCGGCCCTTCCGTTTGCCAACCCCCGGATCCCACAGAAAACACATATTGCCTACAGCAGATCCAAAAGTGGTGCCCCATTAAAAGTGCCGCCCGGGGCGAACCGCTTCTACCCCCACCAGCTATGCTAGTGTTCGCCACCGCCGCCGCCTTTTGTTTGTCCCCCATCACTGCTTCACGAGCATTGTTGCGCATACACGCGCACGCGCGCACAGTTATTCATAATCAGGAGAGCACTGTATCGGAAATTCCTCTCGTTCATAGACTGTCGAAGTTACTGAACATGACTCACGGACCATAATTGGCGTATGACAAAGACTATATCAGGAGACCTTGGTTTATCGCACTGTTCTTTCATGTATAAGGTCTCACTCAAAGTTTTCAGCGAATTCTTAATTAAAATATTTTGAAGTCGTTTCAAAGTCGGGATTAGAGCAAGTCTTATAAATGCCCACCTGAATATAAATACATATATATTTCTGTTAATGTACGTGGCTACACTTGTGTTTATGTCTCATCGTTTATATATTATATTTTATTTATTCCTATCTATCTATCTATCTATCTATCTATCTATCTACTGATATATATATATATTTATATATATATATATATATATATATATATATATATATATATATATATAACTTGATAAATTCTTATAAAAGAATTCATCCTATTATTGAATACACCGGCATGGTCACATGCTTCCGGTCAATAATCCTTTCCTTCCTTGGCTTTCGCCAAGTAACGCACGCCACCACTTTGTTTCTCTCGGTTCCGTGCCTCATCGCGTTCATACACACATAATTTTTCTCGTCTGGCCGTAAAGCCTTTTCTGTTTGTTTTCCTGTCTTGTTTTTTGTCCGCCACTACATTCCTCCATGGCTAGATTTAATTTGCGTATACAAATTTAATCTGCGATCCATGGAACGAGCCGTTTTAACGATGCGTCCTGCCCGAAGCTCGTCGAAACGCCGGTGTTAAAACGTGGGTAGCTGATGAAGTAGAATGTTCTCTATGTGGCTCGTGTGTTCTCGTCTACGTTTGTTTGCAATGTCCTGTACCCAGATATGCACCTATACATACAGGTGGATGTCAGTATGCATATACCTGTACGTATATATGCATATACTCATTTACTTTTGTTTTTACATGATTGAACGCAGCGTCTCACAAAAATTGTAAGTAGTTTTCGTAAACTTATCCTCCGACGCTACTCTTTCTCTTTCCTTTCTCTCCCCCCCCCCCCCTCATTCTTCCTCTGTACTACTACGTATCTCGCCTTACCCCTCTTGTTCTTCCTCTGTTACTACTACGTATCTCTTTTTCCCCCTCGTATTTCCTCTCTTTCTCTTTTCCTCTCGTTGCTCACCTATTCTTCTACTTCCTCCCTCTCTTTCTCCCTCTACCACTCTCTCTCTTCCCTTTACACCGGCATGGTCACATGCTTCCGGTCAATAATCCTTTCCTTCCTTGGCTTTCGCCAAGTAACGCACGCCACCACTTTGTCTCTCTCGGTTCCGTGCCTCATCGCGTTCATACACACATAATTTTTCTCGTCTGGCCGTAAAGCCTTTTCTGTTTGTTTTCCTGTCTTGTTTTTTGTCCGCCACTACATTCCTCCATGGCTAGATTTAATTTGCGTATACAAATTTAATCTGCGATCCATGGGACGAGCCGTTTTAACGATGCGTCCTGCCCGAAGCTCGTCGAAACGCCGGTGTTAAAACGTGGGTAGCTGATGAAGTAGAATGTTCTCTATGTGGCTCGTGTGTTCTCGTCTACGTTTGTTTGCAATGTCCTGTACCCAGATATGCACCTATACATACAGGTGGATGTCGGTATGCACATACCTGTACGTATATATGCATATACTCATTTACTTTTGTTTTTATATATATATATATATATGTGTGTGTGTGTGTGTGTGTGTGTGTGTGTGTGTGTGTGTGTGTCTGTCTGTCTGTCTAACTGTCTATATGTATGTATGTATGTATATATATATATATATATATATATATATATATATATATATATATATACATGGTGCGACGAATAAACTGTCGTCTAAATTACGAAGAAATGAAGATAACATTGACATCTCATTTTAACAGACATCTTTACCAAAATTACATAAAAATATCTTGAAATACTAAAGAGTTAATTTATTCAATAAAATTGCCATTGGCTACAACTATAGCTGCCAGACGACTTCGGAATCTCCTGCAACTCTTCTGGACAATCTCCTAGTTTAAGTTGGTGAATGCTGCCATAATCCTTGCCTTCAGTTCATGTTTGGGGTTACAAGGAGTTTTGTTGGTCTCTCGCTCAACTGCGCCCCACACATAATAAGGAAGTGGGTTGTAGTCTGGGGAGTTAGGTGGCTAGATGTTAGGGGTGATGTGTATGTGTGTGTGTGTGTGTGTGTATATATATATATATATATAGAGAGAGAGAGAGAGAGAGAGACAAAGACAGACAGACAGACAAACAGACAGACAGAGACAGACAGAGACAGACAGACAGACAGACAGACAGAGACAGACAGAGACAGACAGAGAGAGGCAGAGACAGAGACGGACAGATAGACAAACAGATAGATGTACACACACACACACACACACACACACATATATATATATATATATATATATATATATATATATATATATATATATATATATACATACATACATACATACATACGTACATACATACACATATATACATACACATATATATATTCATGTATATATACATTCGTATGTATGTATATGTGTGTGTGCGTGCGTGCGTGCGTGTATGCGCGGTATGCGCGCGCGCGTGTGTAATTAGGGAAGCATAAAACGTCGTAGCAGGAATAAATCTCGATGAAAAACAAGAGATTCTTACAAAACGTAATGCATTTAACACCGCCAAGGACCATGAAAATAACTTTACTTCTAACCCTAAAAATAGGCTGATAAACTCGGCTAAATCTGAGATCGGATTAGTTAGCAAGAAAATCCTCAGGAAGATTAATAACAATACCAGGTTAGCTACCAACCTCACCCAGTGGAGTTATACTAATGCAGTTATATCTTGGTTTGGAAAAATAGCTAATAAAAGCAACACCAGATGTACCCAATTTGGTGCTGTACATTTTTATCCTTCCATTTCTGAAAAGTTATTAAGCAAGGCATTAGAGTTTTATAGAATTTACAATCCAACAGATGAGAATGATATAAAAGTTATAACTAATATACGCTAGGATAATTCAACTTTTATTGGTATGGGATTCGCCTAAGGTGAAACACCATACATATAGGAAAATAGTGGAAAACATTCACTAGTATTCTGAATAACCGCCCGATGTTCGTCCCCTCCGATATATATATTGGGTCTTTAAATACAGCACGTTCATAAAAGATGTTATTTCTGGAAGAATATCTCAGAAAATCACGGTCATTTTCATAGCGTTTTTTGATTGTCATAATAAATGACGAGATGCCGGAGCAGATTTCCGCCCCAACATCCGAAACTCGGAGTTTTATTATGACAACCGAATCATTGTCACATATTATTTTACAGGTATATATATATATATATATATATATGCTCCAATGAAGGAACCTTGGATCTAGGTTAGAAACCAGTTCTTTCTCTATTGGCGAGAAATCTTGAAATAAATTGAATAATGACATACGTACATACATACATACATACACTTACATTTACTCACTCACATACACATGCACACATACATATGCTTATGTGTATGTATGTATGTATGTATATATATCTATGTATGTATGTATGTATATATGTGTGTGTGTGTGTGTGTGTGTGTGTGTGTGTATAAGTATGTGTGTATAAGTATGTACATATACACACATTTATGTATATATATATATATATATATATATATATATATATATATATATATATATATATATATATATATATGTATATTTGTGTGTGTATGTATGTATGTATGTATGTATGTATGAGATCATCACGTTAGTAATGTCCAAATATTGAGTCAGAAGAAACTTTTAAATTTCATTTTCTATTAAAATTCTAAAATTCACTCATTAGCATAATCCCTTTCATTATGAATGACCGTCTTCCGACGATTTCTTTATACCATTTGTGTAAAATTCTTTTGGTTTGCTGAAAAAGATTATCGAAACGGTAGTTTCCGCTTCATTTGTTTTAAGAACTAGGCCATCAAGAATGATTTTGTAAACGTTGGGACAGAGGTGGTAAACTGATGGAACAAGGCTCAATGCCCAAGGAGGGAGTAGAAAATTTTTCCCAACCGAGGCTTTCAGATTTACCCAAAGTGATCTATGCTATATAGAGCCATGTATTTTCATGATTATTGTGAAGGCGCGTGGCTTAGTGGTTAGGGCATTCGGCTCATGATCGTGAGTTCAATTCCCGGCGACGCGTTGTGTTCTTGAGCAAAACACTTCATCTCACGTTGCTCTGCGACCAACTTAGACACCTGGCACGTGGTACACAGTGCACCTGCTTAGACAAAATCGATTTGATGGAGGGAGGGAGCTAATGTGCGGTTCGAACATTCGATCACTATAAACCAATCATTTGTGCAGGTCGTTCGGCAAAAGCTGAACGTTCATACGTCGTCTTCGACGGGAGAGTTCATCGTGCGTGCGTGCGTGCGTACGTGCGTACGTGAGTGTGTGTGTGTGTGTGTGTGTGTGTGTGTGTGTGTGTGTGTGTGTGTGTGTGTGTGTGTGTGCGTGCATAATTCACAGGGTATATTTAACTAATTTCTTCGTAGATTGAAAAAAATGATGAATAGCTTTAATCAATTTTCGAACCCCGTTCGGTTCTCATCAACGGTTTCTACATCAATTTAACCAATCCCAAATTGCTTGACCAAGTAAACAATCATATTGGGTCATCTCACAAGTAATGTCCGAAATCTGATATCCGTAAATTGTTTAGCTTTGTCTATTTTTATTAAAAACAAAAAAACCCTGAATGACAACTATGAATTTACACAAGGTCATGTAACAGATCAGGTCAGACGAAGGAAGTGGGTGTACGATTGCGTAATCTTTGATTGATTCAGCAAATAGAATGCGATTGTCGCGACAGCAACGCTTTTGAATCATGCCTACTCGATCAGCAACAGCAACGTGCCAGCGAAGAAACTTCTACGCTGGTCGATTGATCTCCTAGAAATAACAGACGTTTAACCCTCAAATTACATTCTGCTCGTCTCGTATAAAATGGGTTGAAATAATCAGATATAATCCTAGATGCTTAATGCTGGAGAAAAGGACGGAGTGGTGGTCATTACTGGGATACCTCACTGGGACGCCTAGCTGGGACGCCTTGTTGAGACGTCTTGCTGGGACACCATGCTGGGACGCCTTGCTGGGACGTCTTGCCGGGATGCCTTCCTCGGATGTTATTCGAGAAATTGACCTGGCATAAACAACAACGACTGCAACAGCAGTAACTATTTACAAATCTTCATTTCGTCAAGTCATTAATGTAGTTCACACATTTTTGATAATGTGTATTAGTCGTCTTCTTTATTCTATAAAGACTTAGCTTTTTCTAGTTGAATGCAAATTATTATTATTATTATTATTAATATTATTATTATTATTATTATTATTATTATTATTATTATTATTATTATTATTATTATTATTATTATATCATAACAATTGCATTTGAAACTAGCCTTCTGCGTCAAAAGAATAGACGTACACTTAAGCTGTCAGTGGTATTTTGACATAATTGAACAAACGAAAAGCTTGAATTAAGTTGGCGCACGAAGACGTAAAAGGTTGACAGTACCAAAACAAAATGAACCAATGGGAACACAACAAGTGGCATTGTCACGAACCAATCAAAAGCAAGTTTCATTGCGTGTTACCGTAGACATATAATAAGTAGTTTAAATAAATTCGTACGTGGGTTAGTTATGGGTGAACGGGACTACGAGAAAACATTACTGACCGTGGCGTCTGGTTATTCTATCTTTTTCATTCATCTCAGTTATTAGAATATGGCCATGCTGGGGCACCGTCTTTTGGGGGTTTTAGACGAACAAACAGACAGACCCCAAAATTCATTATTTATTTTAAAGTCTGCTATTTACTCTATTGGCGATAAGTGAAAATCCACAAAGTAGAAACAGTACTGTACTGTATTTTTTTTAAATCACTTTTTATAACTTGCATATATTTATTTTATTATAAATGCAAAACAACACCACGGAGAAATCGACGTTGGTTTAAATAATAGACCGCGATAGGTGAATCTCCGCGATAGGTGAATCTCGATTGGTCAACTGCGATATCGCGAGTGATTACCCTATTCGTGGGACAGGTTATGCCGGATCTTTCTGGACACAGCCGCATCTGATTGGCTGAAATTCCAAAAATGTTTTAGGCTCGTAACATCTTTATTTTTAACTAGCTGATCACGTGCCGTCAATAATGGCGGCTAATTGTAATATTTTATATATAAATGAGGTATAAAATAAGGTACGTAATAGGGTACATAATAATCACACATACAAACATTCATAAAGCATTGGTCGGCCCAGGGCTATTCTAGAAGACATTTACCCAAAGTGCCGTGCTGTGGGACGGAATCTGAAACCACGTGGCTGCAAAGCTAGCTTCTTAACCAAACAGCCACGCCTGCGCCCACACAGAGTCACGCCTTCTGAACAAAACCGTGGTTCCGCCTATACACAGTCACGTCTGTGTCTAGTCATGCCTGAGCATCCGGATAGAATTATTTTTAAAAGAATCGGATCTGGTGAGCGAAACGGAAAAGATGCGGTGTAATACATTCCTTGTTGTTGCTTTTAATAAATACATCATCAATAAACTCACTTCCTTATGAACTAGTAGTTGATAGTTGGCACTCCGTCGGTTACGACGACGAGGGTTCCTGTTCATCCGATCAACGGAACAGCCTGCTCGTGAAATTAACGTGCAAGTGGCTGAGCACTCCACAGACACGTGTACTCTCAACGTAGTTCTCGGGGAGATTCAGCATGACACAGAGTGTGACAAGGCTGACCCTTTGAATTACAGGTACAACAGAAACAGGAAGTAAGAGTGAGAGAAAGTTGTGGTGGAAGAGTACAGCAGGGTTCGCCACCATCCCCTGCCGGAGCCTCGTGGAGCTTTTAGGTGTTTTCGCTCAATAAACACTCACAACGCCCGGTCTGGGAATCGAAACCGCGATCCTATGACCGCGAGTTCGCTGCCCTAACCACTGGGCCATTGCGCCTCCACCCTTATGAACTAGATATCGTGGCAAACTACAATACAATGGAATGCGTGAAAGAGTCAGGAGGTAGCCCTGTTGATCGATCGTCAAATTAGAGATGTGGAATGTTTTCAGTTTCACCTCTGTCATTCTGATGCTGTCAGAGACGTATGTTTCATTAAAGCTCGACTGTTAATGCTTCACATGCAGAATAAGTTGACTATAAGTTTATGCCTATAAACATAATGATTTCCTAATATCGTTGTGACATTCTTAACATTGACTAAACTACTGGAAAATTCTACAGATTTCAAGTTCTAGTCCAAAAATTAATCGCACCATCTCGTTACTTACTCTTTTTTTGTGTGTGTGGAATGGGTAGGGGGTGAGACCTAACAACCTAACATTTAAAACAGAGGTATGACAAGAGGGATAGAAGGTGCAGAATGTCCTTGCATACAGGTGTAAAGGGACACAAGAAATTTCCTTTGGTCTATCATTCTTGTTAATTAAAGGTGGGAGTCACCAAAACTATTTTACCCACTGACGCCGAGAACCTCTCTTATTAAATTTTAAAAAATAAGAATAGATGTCCAAAGAAACTAGCAATTGTCTGTGTCAGCAAAAAGTACACCAGAAGACATTCACAAATACACACACACACACACACACACACACACACAAATACGCGCGCTATTCATTGTGTTCGTATGCGTGTGCGTATAACAAACAAAAGTAAAGTATTTGTAGAAATTCTTTCACTTCATAACCTTACAATAGAAAAGATTAACTCAAACTTGACCTCGAAGTAAGATTATTTTTATTTTTGCTTCCGACATTTGGCATAAAGCAACTTGATTCTGATATTGGAAATATTTTATTTCCATCACAAGTTCATGTTCAATGTTCATCTGCTTTGTCTCATAGAGCTTCTTAGTTCCATTTTTATAACTTCGAGTTTTATTTTATTTATTTACATATTCCGAAATAACCTTTCTATAACTGAAATGTGTAACCAAATAATAAAGTAAGACAACTTACGACTTCTATATTAAAAAAAAAAAAAAAATGGACGACTAGACTCTTAAATGGTTGTTCGTTCAGCAGGCGGTAAATAAGATGTTCCCTAGATTCTTGCTGAAAGCAGCAAGGTTGCTGTTTCTCAAATGATCGTTATGTAACGAGTTCCTTCTCTTAGACCTTCTTCCAATATCTATGTGGCAATCTGTTATATGATTAGAAGGTTTCTTTACAATATATTCTAATGCCAATGACATCAAATAGACAAAAGAATCCAAAATCTTTCATTGAATTTTCTATCGAGACTGGAACGGGATTGGTAAAATAGTTTTCAATGACGACTAGAAATATTTCATCTTTAAACATTTGAGATGGAATTTGTGTCTCAATACCTATAATCTATAATACTAGTTGTAGATCAATAATAATCTCTAGCACCGATAGTAGACAACACATCACATTTGCGATTTTGCTTGTGTTGTCTTCGGATTACTGGTTGATATCTATTTCAGTGAATAATGTCTTTGGCTGTTTTGCTCTATATCTAAATAAAAGCGGTGGGGGAAGAGAACAAACTTGATTACATCCAAATTCAGACTCCGTGACAGGCGTGACTATCATTAAGAATTTCCTTTCCCAATCATGAGAAGTCATGACTTTCCCAGAGAAATTTTACTAGCGGAACTAAACTGCATCTGTGTTCTGGAGACGGGGAAGTCTTCTCGAAATTTAAAGGAACTATGAAATTTTCTTTTTCTTTTGTGGGGTAGGAACCCATCGTATTCTCTCAGGCTTCTCCTACTTGGCCATCCGGACTCCATACCGATCTACTAGCGTACATCCGCTTCTCATATAGCGCGGCATAGTACGATGGCTAAATGTGTCCTCCTCAAAGCGTGTGTAAAGTTGTGTCTAAATCTTGAAAAGCAGATATACAAACTAACACTAGCTATTTCAAATCGCCGAAACGCATGGTCCCACAATATGACTAATGCACAAGCCAACGAGGGAAGACACTATGTAGCTAGAAATAGCAGCCAGATCTCTCTTTCTCTCTCTCTCTCTTTCTCTCTCTCTCTCTCTCTCTCTCTCTCTCTCTCTCTCTCTCTCTCTCTCTTTCCCTTTCTTTCAAATTTTCATTCTACCATCTTAAAAAACAGACACAGTTTGGATATTATATTTCTGAATATTTACACAGACGGGATAGTCACGACCGGAACACAAGAACAACTTTGAACACAGATCTGTTCAATCATGGCTGACCCCGTGCTCAATAGCAGTAGCGATGACGATGACGATGACGACGACGACGACGACGACGAGGACGACGGTGATAACAGCAACAACAAATAACAACACGTAACCATTATTACCGTTTGTCTGACCAGCCATTGTTGGAAATCAACTCAACGTGTATTTTTTATATTTATCTGAAATGTCACACGGGACAGAGTGGTTGTTCAGTTTCTTTATTCTTTCTTTCTTTATTTCAGATAGAGTGTATATTTATTTTGGACGACATTATTCAAAAATGCCCTGCAGTGGATTGTGAGCTCAGAATGGTTTCACTGCTACTTTATGCTTGCAGCGCTTTTGAGTCCGGTGCTACTGTCGGAACGCATACCACAAGGTATCTCGTTCGCTGTTCTAGCAGAATGGATGAAAGGTAAAACTGACGCCGGCGGGATCTGAACCCAGGGCGCAGAGAGTTAGAACAAAAAACTACGCAGCATTCTACCCATTGCTCTAACGACTACGAATTCGCCGCCTTCGTAAGAATATTGCTCTAACTTAAGTAACGTTTGACTTATTCAAAAAATAGTCATTCCATTAATAGTCATTTTAATCTTTCTGGCAATCTATATCTCTTCAATCTGTTCGTTTCCGTTTCAGCATCTCATAAGAAGCCATTAAAAGAACGACGTTATCTTGTAAATATTTTCATCAAACTGTAAAGAGAATTTCTTGTATTGACGTGAATCGACCAATCCCTCATCAACGGCTCGTATTATTTTATCGATTCTTCAGGCAAATGTGGAGCTACTTAAGGGAACAGACTTTCTTTCTTTCTTCATCACTCGTATGTTTTTTTTTTAACTTCACATAATATTATGGACACGAAATGCCAGATAAACGACTCATCAAGGCTATAAACATTTCCAGTTCCAGTGATTACCTTACTAATTTCTGAAATATTAATTACAAGACGCCTTTCTAATTTTTAGGACGTTTGGTTAATTTCAGTCTTATTACAGTGTTGGTCTTTTCTCGAAATTGTCTTAAAGCATTTTGAAGAATTTAATGAGTTCATCTTTATTCTGTAGTTTTGAGCCATCTAATTGTGCTTTCAGCTTGCTTGTCTTCATCCTTCTATTAGGAAATGTAACTATGTCCATCATTCACATTGAAATGGGGTTTGCGGAAATGCAATGAACCCATTAGATACATATTCCTCAGGATGGTACTGGCATTTTGTCTTCGCCAAGGAAATCGTTATTTCTAAAAATAATCAAAAAATAGTCATGTGAGACTTTTTACAAAGAAATTGATAAACATATCCCGAACCATGAATATGTCTATGTGTCTTACGAGAGAAAAGGAGGGTTTTCTCGTTGCTCTCTTAGAACCAGCAAAAGGAAACCCTAGCTGGCATCTAGGCTACCACTTCGTATAGAGAAAAGAGCAAAGCCTACGATACTGCCAGCCTAACTTTCAAAACCGAGAATGGGGCTTGGATATGGGCAGAAATTATGCGTGACACATACGCTAAGAAGTTTGTTCCCCAGTATATAGGACAGCATAATACAGGAGTGATAGCCAGGATCATAGAAAGTGACGTTAAATTCATTGTCACTTTGTAAAACAATATGGGTGAGTAATAAGAACACAAGTAGCAAGATATTATACGAGCGGTTGTCGTCATCATTCATCAGGACCATAAAGCCACTTTGGAGCGATGCCTCGTTGTGGGCACTGAATCAAGAGGAATAACACTGATAGTACATGATTACAAGTTCAATTGTAACACTTGTGACAGCAAAAATCACTTAAAGGTCTTCTGCTCTGAGCAGCTTGAAAAAGAGGGGGAAAAGCCCACCAGGTCCCAGAGCCTGCTATCCTCACTGCATTGCTAATCACATTACCGATTGCAGCTCCGAAGATGATTAGTAAACTCGACACGCCAACGATTCCTGGAGAATACGAGGGCACTATCTTTCGCTCAACAACACAATCTCTGTTATAATTTTTTAAATGGAATTTCGTGTCTCGTACCAGAAGTTAGCGTGACTGAAACGTTTTTGACGATGCAAGATTTCAGCAAAAGGCACTTGCTCGATGCACACCAGGATGGGATCGAACCTAGAACAACATGATTGTGAAGGTCAACAGTGTTGTCATTTTAAGGTTCAACGATACAACCAAATTGAGGGAAACAGTCTGAAAAAAAAAAAAATCCTCAGATTTCTGCCATGTAATGGTGTTGATCCAACCGTCTGTTCTCTGAGCCCACTAAATTTGTAGCCATATTCCTATGTTACAAATCTTTGCTATCATCATGAAAATGGATTACAGAATCGGTTAAACATATGATTACTTCACAGTATGATGCATTTATGTTGGAACCCAATCAACTGAAGAATACAACCAAGGAAATAGCCGTGACAGCTAAATTCAGTTCAAGGTCGTTGTGGTTGACATGAAACCGGAGATAGAACCCTTCTGCTGGCGAATGCTAATTCAGTCCTCGTTGCTCCACTCAAGCGAAGCATACAGGTCAAGGAGCGAATCGCTTGTGACCCTGAGACACCTGTTGAAGATACGGAAGGATTTCCAATATTGCAATACCTTTAGTCATCAACAGGTGAAGAGCTTGCGATATCTTTATTGTCGGTGGATCTTACAGTGTCTGCCTAAGGCAATGCATCTCTGCCACGTTCCTTTTATTTCTTATTTCAAATCCTACACTGTGTGAGAGTGTGGGGGGAAACGGACAAAAGATATCAGTATAAACTCATCAAATATAAAATATTTATTGCCCACAGGTGGGGGGCTAAACATAGAGGGGACAAACAAGGACAAACAAAGGGATTAAGTCGGTTACATCGACCCCAGTGCGTAACTAGTACTTATTTAATCAACCCCGAAAGGATGAAAGGTAAAGTCGACCTCGGTGGAATTTGAACTCAAAACGTAACGGTAGACGAAATACCGCTAAGCATTTCGCCCGGCGTACTAACGATTCTACCAGCTCATCGCCCCTATCAAATATAAAATATTCTTTTCTAATCTAGGCACAAGGCCCGAAATTTTAGGGGAGGGGGCCAGTCGATTAGATCGACCCCAATACGCAACTGGTACTTAATTTATTGACCCTGAAAGGATGAAAGACAAAGTCGACCTGGGCGGAATTTGAACTCAGAACATAAAGACAGACGAAATACCGCTAAGCATTTCGTCCGACGTGCTAATGTTTCTACCAGCTCACCGCCTTATCAAATATAAGATATTTATTTCTTTATTGCCCACACGGTGGGGGTAAACATAGAGGGGACAAACAAAGGGATTAAGTTGATTACATCGACCACAGTGCATAACTGGTACTTATTTAACCAATCACGAAAGCGGAATTTGAACTCAGAACATAAAGACAGACGAAATACCGCTAAGCATTTCGCCCGGCGTGCTAACGTTTCTGCCAGCTCGCTGCCTTAATCAAATATAAAATATTGACAATAGTCTGGAGTTATATTTGGATAAAAGTGGAATATAAGAATGACTACGTCACGTTCACTTAACTGGCAAGCTCTGAGTCTCTAAAAGAACTCAAAGGTTATTTTTAGTCACATCAATTTTGTTTCCATTGTTAAGAGAGAACATTACTCAGATACACCGTAATTAAAAAGAATCGCTTCGTAACCACGCGGCTTTTGGCTCGATCGCACAACTTGACAGCCTCGGCAAATGTCAACTACCATTGGCTAGAATTGCTCGATGGCTTGTGATAGGAATTTAATTGAGGGGAAACTGTACGGAAGCCTGTCACACATACATTTGTATACTTATATAAACACTCTGTCAAGATAAGATATCAATGAATTTGCGAAAGCGGAGAATCTTTGAAAAAAGTTAAACCTGTAATGCATGTGTGTGTGTGTGTGTGTGTGTGTGTGTGTGTGTGTGTGTGTGTGTGTGTGTGTGTGTGTAATATATTATGTATAATAAATGTATATATATATAATATAGATATATTATGTATAATATGTGTGTGTATATATGTGTGTGTGTATGTATGTATGTATATGTCATATGTGTGTGTGTGTGTGTGTGTGTGTGCACATGCTCGCCTCCCCGCCAATTTTATTGGGGTCGGGTGTTTCTCATTTATGAAGGTGGATCCACCGTTTGCAGTCTAATTTGGGGAAAATATACAAAATTTAAATGAATGTAATGTCTAATAATGAATAACATTTGTATATTATAGTATAAATATTATATCATGTAATCTTTTTGATAATCATATTTGTATGAAGATGAGGAAGCGATATTTCGTCCAAACCAGTCGAACTCATTTGTATGTGAGTGTGTGAGTGTGTGTGCAGTGTATGTGTGTGTGTGTGCGTGTGTGTGTGTGTTTATACATACATACATACATACATTTATACATACATATGTAACAAGAAAATTTAACTTAGAAATTGAACCCGGATCACTATATCCGATGCAAAAAAGCAGCTGAATAATACGATCACGATTCGTTAGAATATTACTAGCGTCATCAAAAAATCTGAGTACTCAAGGTTTTGTGTGGAACCGGATCTTACAATAGTTTCATCTTCGGTGCGCTTTTTCTAACCAAGATCGCCACTATATGTTTAGCGCATTTTAACCACTACTGACAAACGGCAGATGGCACTCATCAGACCGAACACAGAGACGGCAGTCAACATGCAGTAACAGAACCAGTAGCAGGCTAGAGCGCGATTACAACATAAAAACAATGGACGGACGGCGACCTCAGCACACAATGATCAGCTAACATCACGTTAGCGGCTACTATCATATCTAGGCCAAGAACAATAAGCTTCGAACTGTGTCAGTGTTTGTCATTCGTAGTAAGTACATTTTTTGTATACGGTAAAAAGAAATATTTTTTTTTATCAAAAATCTCAAACAGATTTCTATGTTCTTTATCGTAACTCATACATATAAACATACCTACACACACACACACACACACACACACACACACACAAATGCAACACCGCATTTTTTTCACAGTTCTATATCTAAGGGATGAGGAATTATGCACATTATTCACATTATTTACATTTGACGGATATTTGTCCTCATCGATTCATGCGATTCCAGGCAGTGACCTGAATAATAATAATAATAATAATAATAATAATAATAATAATAATAATAATAATAATAATAATAATAACAACAACAACAACAACGACATAGAAAAATACCTTAGGAATGAGAACCCAGATTCGAAATTTCCCCAAGACACCTGATGAAGGCTGGAGGGTATATCAGCCGAAACGTTGTGTTAACAAACAAGACGAGGACAAATATTCGTCAAATGTAAATAATGTACCGCATTTGCAGTACCACTTTTCCTCAAGCCTTACTGGGTTGCCAGTTTCTCCGAACCAGAGATGTTAACCTTCCAACTTCTTAATTATACATCTCCTGTGTCTCTAAAACTTTTTAGACTACTAGAACTTTAAAGTAAATAAATGAATATTAGTTTCAAATTTCGGCACAAAGCCATCAATTTCAAGGGAGGGGGAATGAGTCGATCACATCGACCCAGTTTTCAACTGGTATTCATTTTATCGACCCCGAGAAAAAAGAAATGAAAGGCAAAGTCGACCTCGGCAGAATTTGAACTCAGAACGTGAAGATGCATGAAGCATTTTCCGTGGCGTCCTAACGATTCTGCCAACTCACCGCCTTAAAGAAAATAGATATTAAATTTACTGTCTTTACTTAAATAGAATCTTTTCTATTCTAGGCACACAGCCGAAAATTTTTCCGGAGGGGGCCAGTCGATTACCTCAACCCCAGTACGCAAGGAGGGGGCCAGTCGATTACCTCGACCCCAGTACGCAACTGGTACTTAATTTATCGACTCCGAAATGATAAAAGGCAAAGTCGACCTCAGCGGAATTTGAACTCAGAACGTAAAGACAGACGAAATACAGCTAAGCATATCAACCGGCGTGCTAACATTTCTTTGGGTACCTGTACATTATTATTAATGGTATAGGTTTATTAATACTGCACTGTGCAAGGAAGTGCACTGTACAGGTATCTGTATAAGTGGGACAGGATTAATTGAATAAGATTATTAAACAAAAAAATAAAATTAATTACTTTAAGATAATGTTATAGCACTAATACTCTCTAATTGGTAAGA
>NC_142941.1:55909057-55929057 GCF_046866305.1 Octopus bimaculoides
TCATACTTGGAGAGAGAAAGATATAGTAATTGAGCGAAATAACTAATAGAGTGAGGGAATAAGGGAAGAGAGAGAGAGAGAGAGAGAGAGAGAGAGAGAGAGAATAAGAGAGTAAGAAAGAGAAAGTGAAGGTGAGGAAGAAGTAGATAAGAAAGAAAGGGGGTGAAAAAGAGAGTTAGGAGGGAACGAACAGAGAGAGACCGAGAGGGAGAGAGAAAGAGAAAGGAGTTAGAAATACAAGAAAGAAAGGGAGAGAGAAAACAACGGAGATAGAGTGAGCAAGAGAGAGAGAGAGAGAGAGAGTGTGTGTGCGTGTGTGTGTGAGAGAGAGAGAGAGCGTGTGTGTGTGTGTGTGTGAGAGAGAGAGAGAGAGAGAGAGAGAGAGAGAGAAAACAGTCGCGACTACAAGAAAGGGAGAGAGAGAGAGAACGAGAGAGAAAAGCGAACAACAGACAGAAATGGAAAGATAAAAACAGAGAACGGGAGAGAAAAAGAGAGACCGAAAGAGAAAGAGAAAGAAAGAGATAAACAAGCACTGAGGTATAGACTAAAGAGAAAGAAATTGAAAGAGAGAAAGAGAGAGAGAGAGTGTGTGTGTAAATAAGAAAACGAAAGAGAAAAAGGGGAAGGAAGAACTACACGATCGATTGGTGGAACTCTTCAGTTGATGGTGAACACATTCAGTCGTCTGATGAAGTGGCATTACACAAGTGTCGGCCACTCACTTCACCTAACAGTGATACATATATATATTTATTTTTTACTTCTCTCCACCACTAGATCACCTATATATATATTTGCGGGTGGAAACTTCTACCCTTGATCTGTCCTATTTTGTTGTTGTTATTCCCTTTGTTATTTCTTTTCTCTACCCTTCCGTTTACTTTCTCCTTCGTGCCCCTCCCCTCATCTCTTTCTGTTGTTGCACGATTATAGTTTCAACTGGTTATGTTACACTATGCGGTCCGGTTGACTGTGACAGCCTGCTCTGCTCCATACATCTATCTAGCCATGATATAGGTAAGTCCATGAACATATCAACTCTTCTTATTTTCTTTTATATTCCTTGTCATTCTTGTACTCTTTCATGTATGTATATATATATATATACATTCATAATTCTTAACACTCGCTCTTTCATTCGCGCTTTCTCTTCGTATCTTACTGCTGAATATGTATGTATACGTTGGGGATGTATATATATATATATATATATATATATATATATATATATATATATATATATATACATATATACACATATATATATGTATATATATATAAACCTGTCGGTAACAGGCTTACGAGTCAACGAGGTGTAGAAATAGCAGCCACCAAAATTTACATCAAATTTCACCTTAACGTGTGTTAAAAGAAAACAAAAAAGAGAACCACATTGGACAAAGTAGACCTAGCAGACCTGTGCTTGAAAACAAGATGGGATGGTCATAACTGGAACGCTTTTGACGATAGATCTGCTCAGTTGGCGTGCACTTGGGGCTAAAACAACAAACCAGAGAGTCGTCTCAACACGATCGCTCGATTTGTTAGAAATAACAGCGAAATCTCTCTCAGATTTCATCGCTACTGTTTTTAAAAAGAAGAAAATTTCACATTTGAGACATAATGTAGTTTTAGTCGAAAATGGGATGGTCACATTTGAAATACCTTTGATCAAAGGTGTACTTGATCACGGCTTACCTGAGGCTAAACATGAAATGTTTGCGTTAATGTCAGACACAATAGTGTTTTGGATGTGTGCTGTTTTTTTTCTAGCACAAAGCTATTTTTCCTTTATAAGTTATGTATAATCAATCAATCCAGTTGATTCTCTTATCCCAAGTATATTACAATGATTTATTGTCATCGATACCCTGCCGACGGAGGCGTGATTGAGAGGGCGTGTGTAGTGTGTCGTGAGCTCAGAGCATGGTGTGTCGACACCGAATATAATGAAGTCGGTCCAGAGGTGTATGGCTTCTACCAGTAGTCCTACCTTTCTGTATGAACCAATGAGGGAACCTGAACATGGTTGTTCGGCATGTTAGAAACAACAGCCAAATCTTTCTCTAAATCTCACACTATCTTCTTAAGCCTTTCTTAAATATATTTCTTATGATATACATCGTCTAGTTGATTCTATTTATTTCAGATATAACCGGAAATTTGGTAGAATAACTTTTTTAAAAAAAAATATTTTATTTAATATTATGAGAGAAGGTTATGTTATAGATGTGAAACATTTATACAATGAGAAGTTTTGTATCGCACAACCAACCAGAGGCAGCCAGTCTGAATCCGGTTGTTTACCAAAAGGAAGTAGTGGTGGGGAGATAAGTGAGACATTAGATAACACACGTCCTAGACGAGCCCCAACAATCGAGATGGTCATGATCAGAGCGCTTTTGGTCGTAAGGCTATGCTAGGATTAAGCAATAACCACACTATTCATCCTTTATGAAAATTGTATGTGTGTACACACACTAACTATCAATACACACACACACACGTGTGTATGTGTGTGTGTGTACACATACATGTCTAGAACGGGGGGGGGGGAGGTAGGATGGCAGAATCGGTGGAGCATTGGACAAACGCACAAAATTTGTCTTGCAGTATATAGTTACTTCCCTTGCTGTCCTGCGTTCAAATCCCGTCGGAGCTGGTTTTTATCCCTAGAGATTAACCTAATTGACTGAAATCCGTTCTCTACAAATGTGTAGCATTTATACCGAAGTTGTTGCTATTATTGACAGTCTGCAGTCTCTAGCTTTTCATTCCATTCCCTCCTCGATCAGTTACATAAAATACACCAGTAATATTCGCGGGCTTGGAGCAGTCCTTTGGTCGATATTATGTATGTATGTATATAACTCTGTTTCTAATTAAGAAATTTTTATAAATCAAAAAGATGGTTTATTAAAATAATCTTTTGCAGTTTCGAATCCGATATAAAGACAGTTAATTTTAGATTAATGTCCTTGAGAAAAGCAGGCATGAGCGTCACGAATTCTTATTTCTACTTATTTTATAAATAGATGTTCTTTACCTTTTGTGTAATGCCGTGCATATCCTGTATTCTAAATTGTACTGTTTAGGGAAAATGTTTTGGATTTCAATTAATTTCCACTCCTACAATCTTTCTATTTAAGACCCAAAGCTGTGTTTCTGAGTAAGAAAAAAAAAACTAACATTATTGTTATTATTTAATGGTGCTAATGTAGAATTTGCCTTTCATCCTTTCGGGGTCGGTTAAAATAAGTACCAGTTGAGCACTGGGGTTGATGTAATTGACTTACCCTGTCCCCCGAAAATTGCTGGCCTTATACTTATAATAAGGATTATTATTATTAGGTAAAGCACCAGATTAACTGACTTGCAGTTTTATCTTACTACGACGACTATAGTTTAGCTCCTTTCAGGGTCGCGACTTTACCATTTCACCTTGCCACAGGTGTTTAGAACGAGTACCAAATCATATAAAGGGTTGATTCAATCGACTGCGTACCCTACCCTTGTTCCAGCAAATCTATGAGCTTTGTGGTTAATCGAAAACAATTATCATCATAATTGTTATTATATTTCATGGCAGAACCAGTAGAGCGTCAATCCGCCATCCCGCTCTTATATTCGTGTTCTTTTCTCGACCAGCTCGATCGAGTTCGCGTTTCGTGTTCCCCCGGGAGCCGATAGAATGAATATCAACTAAATACTAAGGATTCGATTTAACCGATTCTTCTGCCTCTGCTACCTTTAATTTATGATCTTGTACGTACCAAAGTTTGAAATAGGCATAATTTAATTTGTTCTGGGTGTTTAAATTTTTGACAGTCTATCATTATTTGTGCCGGGTCGCTGTACCATTATAGGAGCAATTTAGTTAATTGACTGTATGTACCCCTTTTCAATATATGTGTGTCCTTGCGCCAATGTGAGGGAATTCCGTCATTGTCCCTTTGAAATAGATACAGTATATACACAGAAACATGTGTGCGTGTTTCTTTCACCAGTTTCCTTAGACGGTATATGTATGTATGTATATAATGTATGTATGATCATTAATGTGTGTTTAGTGTTTAATCATACACATGAACAGTCGAACATTAACTGAACGAGCACTCAATGCATGCGTTCAAGTAAAATATCAAATTTATTTTTACAAACAAAATGTTGAAATTGATTTAGGATTAACATCGTCACACACACGTGCGTACGCACACACACACACACACACACACAAATAAGTACATACATACCATACAGACAGATAGATAACAGACGTTTTTGAACTGGGGTCAGTTAAATCGGTTACACCGTTCTCCCAAATATTTGGCTTTCTGTCTGTGGTAAAATTGATTTATTCTTAATGCTGAAATCGTTATTATTGAATACAGAAATTAGTTGATCCCTGATCCCACAAATTTGCACTCAAAGATGTTCGCCGTTCGATCTACTCCTCATTATTATATTAAAGACTGCCAAGCATCATTTGAGGGAGATTTGGTTGATATTTCTAATAAGTCGAGCGACTGCGTAACACCTCTCTTTCTTTCTTTCTCTCTCTCTCGTTGGTTGGACAGAAATTATTATTCTAAGGATAATTGGTAGAATCGGTAACACATCGAACTAAATAACCCGTATTAAAACTATGCTCCCTCTCGTTCCGTGTTCAAATCCCGCCCGTATATAGACCTCACCGTTCATTCTTCTTGCTGGGCTCGGTGAAATAAACACACGTTAATTCTTTGCGTCAGTTTAATTAATCGACTTTCCTCTGGCCCCTATGTCTCACATAACACCCTCGTTTATTTTTAGTTATGAATTTTCTTTTTATACGTCGAAATGTAGAGGAGATTAGCTTCCGGCGATCTCTGTCTGTAACCGAGTTTTATTAACCGCTCATGGCTGTCTGTCTATCACACTCTCTCTGTATGCATATACTCACGTGTGTATGTGTGTATACATATACACACGTGTGTGTGTATACGTGTATATATACACGTGCATGTCTATGTATGTGTGTATACATATACACACGTGTGTGTGTGTGAGTTATGTTGCTTAACCCGCATGTCAAGTAGACATTTGTTATCAACGGCTTTCAATAACAACTATCCCGTCTATTTTCCAGTGGCTGGGGCATCTCTGTCCCTACCTAATACAATGTCCTTATTTTAGGGTGGTACGTTGCGTTTTGTGGGATATTTGGCTGCGTAATTATACCTCAAAACATGGTCCTGCAACAAAGATCTCTTACGAAATTGTCTTGTTTTATTGGATAACTTCAGCGCCAGCATTCGTCGGACTGCAAAGGCTACTTAGTCGAAACCTCGAAGTAACTGTCAGCCTTCTTTGTAAAACAAATATAGTAAATACAGTCTCCTGAGAAGTATTGAGTATTCTTCCAGTTTGGTCTTATACACAGTGATTCGTGGGTGTGTAGTAAGAAGCTTGCTTCCCAACCACATGGTCTCGGGTTCAGTCCCAGTTGGGCGAGTGTTTTTTATTGTAGCCTCGGGCCGGCTAATGCCTTACGAGTGGTTTTGGTAGACAACTGAAGTTGGCGGGTTTGCGTCTCTGTTACTTAGCCGTTCGGCAAAAGGTAGCATAAAAATAAGTCCTGCGGTTGATTTTTTTCGACTAAAAGCCCTTTAAGACGGTGCTCCTAGTTCGTATTTTTTGTTGTACACGTTTCGTGACGTCTTGTGCCCACATATGCATATATATATATGTATATATATAATTACATGTATTTCTTCTATCTTAATGAATAAAATTTCTTCGGATAGAATAAATGGGTTAATAGAAACCAATGTAGCAAAGAACACAAAATAACTGTGGTGTAGTTCCTGTTTTTAAGGCAGGAACTCCTTGAAATTTTGGGTATTTGAGTATATTTAAAAATTTAAGGAATGGAGAAAACGCATGTTATATATATATATATATATATATATATATATATATATATATATATATATATATATATATACACATATACAGGGTGCAGTGAATAAACTATTGTCTAAATTACACAAAAATGAAAATAACATTGACAGCCATGACTGGGTTCTCCTGCTTGTGTGATATGATGCAGAGTCCTGTTGCCAGACACAGGGTCTTCCAGCAGCCACCCTCTTGACCCAGGGCAGCACTACCTCCTCCAGGCATTTGAAGTAGACCTGTGTTGAGTGTGAGGCCATGTGGGAAGATGAATGCAGGCATAACATCACCATCACTAATGATCACTCCAAACACCATGAAGTTGACTGGATGTTTGATTTTTATTACTCTCGGTACGTCCTCAGATTGACACCCAAACACTCTGAAAAGTTCGTATTGGAGCTTCTGGCCTGAATGTCAAGCTGTACAGCATGTCGTTTCTAAATTTCTGGCAGAGTGAATTGTGTCCTGGTGCTGTTTTTCTCACAGATGGTGCCCAACTGACCCTACTATATTGTGTGTGTGTGTGTGTGTGTGTGTGTCAAGTCATGTTCTCCTATGTCATAGCATGACTTGGTGATTCAGTGAATTTAGATTGCTAAAATAAGTGTTCAACTGAAACAAGTACTACATAAGTATCATGTGTTATAATTGACTGAGAGCCTTGAAAGTAGTGCTCCAGCATGACCATATCGATGACTGCAATCACAAAATAATGTAAAAAAAAAAAAAAAAAAAAAATTAACATAGCACCACAATACCTACACTGCATAGAATACCTGACTTATTACTATGGGGTTGTTCATTAACACTTATTAATATAGGGTTGTTCATTAACACTTACAAACCTCTGATCAACAGTCATGTTGTCTTCTGCTTCACCTTCTCTCTGACTCATCCAGCTGACATATCTCTCCTCTTCTCATTACCCAGAATGCTTCTGTCTCCTCAGGCACCAGAGAGAATACTTCTTCTTCCTCCTTCCCATTCTTTTCTCTCCAAAACACCAAAGTTTTCGCTTGAGCTCTCTTCTTGTCTCTACCATTCAAGGAAAACACCCACCATTTCGATCTCATAGCAATTACTAACTGAAACTTCTCACCAGAAGTGTGTAAAATCTAGAAAGCCAACAAACAAGGGAGATAATTGTATGAAGATCAGTCAATTGAAACTTGTTTATAACTGTGTGGTTGAAAAAAGTTTGCTTTTCTATCATATGGTTTCTGATTCAGTTCTACTACATGACACTGAGCTAAACAAAGCTTTGTGAGTGGATTTGGTAGATGAAAATTCAAGAGAAACCAGCATGCATATATATATATATATATATATATATATATATATATATATATACATATATATATATGATAGATCGCTAGCCACTAAGTCTTTTTTATTTTCTCTCCCTGTTTATTTCTGTGTTCCTTTCTGTTGAAGAGCATAGGCTCGAAACGTAAAAGACTTTCTCACTTCCCGAGCGTTAAATTAATACATCTGTTTGTTGTTTGCACACCTATCTTCGTCTTTTGTTTTTTCGTAAATTCCCCCCCCCCTCTCTCTCTCTCTCTCTCTCTCTCTCTATATATATATATATATATATATATATATGTTTGAATGTGCTTGTTCCTCCTTTTTCCTTCATGTTGCTTGATAGTTGTGTGTGTCATCGTCATACAAGTGGCGTTAATTCTAATCTTCGATAGAAACCTGTTCAATCATGGGGAAATATTACTTTGCTTGGAAACAAGCGAGGTGGCAACAGGAAGTGCATCTAGCCATAGAACATCTACTTCAACGAAATCTGTCTCACCCGTACAAACATAGAATTGGATGCTAAAACAATGATGAGGATTTTTATACAATAAAAATTGAAATGGATTTGGTTTCTAACTAAAGCCAACTGGTGAATGCAGTGGACATGTTTTGGTATTATTACACCTCCGCAAGGAAGTATGCTCTACTCAGTGAACAAGACTAAGACTGATTGATATACTTAATGAAATAAAGGGGATGTAATGATGCGCATCCAGTGGATCTGTGGATTTTACCCATTCATAAAAGGTGTCAAGTAACATGAAGGTCCATATTTCATAACTCTCCTTAATCCTTTCTTCCTCTTCAGTTGGGGTAAAAAGGGAGCTGCTAACTTGAATGTGGGGCTAAGCCAGTGGTTGTCAACCATTTCATACCTATAAACCCCTTTGATTACTATTTTGTTCTGATGGATCACCTTTTCCATTTGATGTTTCAAAACGAGTTTTATAGATATTTCTTTGAAAAATCCCCATTTTGTTTCTCTGCCATTCGCTTGTAGGTTTGTTATAGAACTCTCCAAGAGGACATCTTTCAATGGTCAGAAACATATTGAACTATGTTATTCTTTTATTCGTTTCAGTCATTTGACAGGAGTCATGCTGGAGCACCAAGCATCAGGGAAAGAAACTTAGTTGTTTCTTGCAATAGATAAATCTAAAGCAAAACTTTTTTCCCCTGGACCCTTGAAATACTGCTACACATCCCCAATTTGCTATTATGCTTGCTTGGCCTCCGCCCCCACCAAATTTTATATGGATCCTGGTTCAGAACCACTGGGCTAAACAATAACATTGACCTTCTATGGAAGAGGGGGGGGGGGGCATACTGACCGTTACTTTTCCTCTCCTTTCCCCTTGCCTTGTAGAAGGGAGCAGGATGAGGTGAAGAAGCTGAGCAGAGATTGTCATGGACTGTTATTATTTCAACCCAAACTTGTGGTCGAACCAATGAAGGTGCTGCTACATGGTCGATTGACTTACTAGAAACATTCTTTTCTATTTTAGGCACAAGGCCCGAAATTTTTGGAGAAGGGTCCAGTTGATTAGATCGACCCCAGCATGCAACTGGTACTTAATTTACTGACCCTGAGAGGATGAAAGGCAAAGTTGACCTTGGCAGGATTTGAACTCAGAATGTAAAGACAGATGAAATATCACCAAGTATTTCGCCCGGTGTGCCGACGATTCTGCCAGTTCACCACCTTGCCTTACTAGAATTATTGATTTCAGTCTGGCACAAGGTCAGCAGTTTTGGTGGGTGGTGAGGTTGGATAAATCAATTACATCAACCCTAGTGCTCAAATGGTACTTATTTTATCGACCCTGAAAAGATGAAAGGCAAAGTCGACCTCGGGTGAATTTGAACTCAGAGCATAAAGATGGACAAAATACCACGAAACATTTTACTTGGCCTGCTAACAATTCTATCAACTTGCCACCTAACTTTCTAGAAATATTAACCAAAATCTCTCAAATTACACTCTTAATGTTGTTTAAGATGGTCACGTTTTGGACAAAGTAGGCCTAATTTAGTTTTCTGTAGTGTCATTATAAAATGGTGTGCCATGGATGGCTCACAGATGTACAATGTGCTTGCTTTCTAGTGTTTGTAATGCATTGCTCTGGTGTTTCTGCATATTCCTTGGGTTGGACGATTTGATTGAGGACTGGTGAACCGGATGGCTGTACCAGGCTCCAATCTGATGTGTATATATACATTTGTGTGTGTATATCATCATCATCATCGTTTAACGTCCGCTTTCCATGCTAGCATGGGTTGGACGATTTGACTGAGGACTGGTGAAACCGGATGGCAACACCAGGCTCCAGTCTGATTTGGCAGAGTTTCTACAGCTGGATGCCCTTCCTAACGCCAACCACTCAGAGAGTGTAGTGGGTGCTTTTACGTGTCACCCGCACGAAAACGGCCACGCTCGAAATGGTGTCTTTTATGTGCCACCCGCACAAGCCAGTCCAGGGGCACTGGCAACGATCTCGCTCGAAAATCCTACAGGAGCCAGTCAGGCGGTACTGGCAACGGCCACGCTCAAAATGGTGCATCTCATGTGCCACCCGCACAAGAACCAGTCCAGGGGCACTGGCAACGATCTTACTTGGCTTGCCGGGTCTTCTCACGCACAGCCCATTTCCAAAGGTCTCGGTCCGTAGTCATCGCCTCGGTGAGGCCCAATGTACGAAGGTCTTGCCTCACCACCTCAGCCCAGGTCTTCCTGGGCCTACCTCTTCCACGGGTTCCCTCAACTGTTAGGGTGTGGCACTTTTTCACGCAGCTATCCTCCTCCATTCTCACCACATGTCCATACCAGCGCAATCGTCTCTCTTGCACGCCACAACTGATGCTTCTAATGTTCAGCTTTTCTCTCAAGATACTTACACTCTGACGGGTATTCACATTGACATTACACATCCAACGGAGCATACTGGCTTCATTCCTTGCGAGCTTACGTATGTCCTCAGCAGTTACAGCCCATGTTTCACTGCCATGTAGCATGGTTGTTCGTACGCATGCGTCATACAGTCTGCCTTTTACTCTGAGTGAGAGTCCCTTTGTCGCCAGCAGGGGTAAGAGCTCTCTAAACTTTGCCCAGGCTATTCTTATTCTAGCAGCTACACTTTCAGCGCACCCACCCCCACTACTAACTTGGTCGCCCAGATAGCGGAAGCTATCGACTACCTCTAGTTTTTCACCCTGGAATGAGATAGAAGTTGTTTCCTGTTTGTTTGCAGTCTTTATTGCACCTGAACATCTGCCACAAACAAAAACTAACTTGCTAGTTAACCTGCCTTTGATGTTGCTGCACCTCTTATGTGTCCATAGCTTGCACCGGGTACATCTTATAGAGTTACTACCTACTCCTTTTCTACATACTGAGCAGGGCCATCTACCTGAAGGGGTTTGTGTTTTATCTACCTTCCTACTTATTAGGATTTTGGTTTTAGCTAGGTTGACTCTAAGGCCCTTCAATTCTAGACCTTGCTTCCACACCTGAAACTTCTCCTCTAGTTCTGATAGTGACTCCGCAATTAGGGCAAGGTCATCAGCATAGAGGAGCTCCCAGGGGCAACCTGTCTTGAACTCCTCTGTGATTGCCTGGAGGACTATGGTAAATAATAGGGGGCTGAGGACGGAACCTTGGTGGACCCCTACCTCTACCCGGAATTCATTGCTGTACTCATTTCCAACCCTCACCTTACTGGCCGCATCTCTGTACATGGCTCGCACAGCTCTCACTAGCCATTCTTCTATCCCAAGTTTCCTCATTGACCACCAGATAAGGGATCGGGGGACCCTGTCAAAGGCTTTCTCCATGTCAACGAAAGCCAGGTACAGAGGTTTATCCTTGGCTAGGTATTTCTCTTGCAACTGTCTCACTAGAAATAAGGCATCAGTAGTGCTTTTACCTGGCACGAACCCAAACTGCATCTCATCTAAATTGATTCGCTCCCTAATTAGTTGGGCTATGACCCTCTCTGTAACTTTCATAACCTGATCTAACAGCTTGAGGTTATGAAAGTTACAGAGAGGGTCAAAAGTGCCTATATATATATAGCCACTTTTAGCCTCTTTATTTTTTTATTTTCTTTTAGTGTTTGAAGTTCTTTAGGTTGACATCTATAGAAGAGAATATGTGGTCAAATGAGAAATTTCCCACTTTGACTGCAGCCTTGATAGTTGTGATGGTAGTGGAGGTTTTGTGGAACGGATTGGTTAAACAAAATTTTGAACACGAGATCTGGAAGGTGGTGAGAGAGTCAGTGAGTGGGATGATGATAATGATAATGATAGGAAATTGGAATGCTCTCACTGCTCTAGTTTATCCCCATTAAGAAATACTACCTATCATAGTTTAGTGTCCTATCCCTGGAGGAGTTTTTTTTTTTTTTTTTTTTTAATTTTTTTTTTTTACTTTTAATCTCATTTGCTCAATGTTGCAGAAACTGGAGATTAATGCCTGCACTATAGATTTTTGTTTAGAGAAAAATGTCATCTTATATTACTGTCCTTAAGAACATGAGTTCAAACCTACTTTGCTACTACTACTACTACTACTACTACTACTACTACTACTACTACTACTACTGCTGCTGCTGCTACTGCAATAATTATACTTGTCTCTAGATTGACAAAAAAAAAAAAGGTAGAAAAACAACCTTGCTTCCCTTTCTGCTTCATTGATACTTGTTAGTGGCAGGGAAGTTGTCATGACTTAAATTTTTTTTTTTAGCACTCCCCACCTTTCACTACTACTACTACTACTACTACTGCCACTCAGTTGTTCACACATGCAACAGGGGAACAAACACCCACACTGGTTCTCCCTTCCTTCTCCATGCATTGCCTTTTGCATTGCCGACATCAAATCAACTCCATGCACAGCGCACACTTCGTGCACAGCACACACGTACATACCTGCACACACACACACACATTCAGTGAAGCTAAGTTTGTTAAGAACAGCACTATGTGTAAGTAAACAGTGAAATTTGACTAGCAGAATGAATGTGATTTGATCATTCTATGCATTACATGTACTTCTGTGTAAACACATACACACACACACACACACACACACGCACTCCAACATTCATATGCACAGGCAGTATGTTCGTCTATCTGTCTCTGTATCTGGGTTCATATATATATATATGTATGTATGTATATATATATATATATATATATATATATATATATATATATATATATGTTTGTGTGTGTGTGTCGGTATGTATGCACATTTATATGTGAACCTGAGGGAAGTGTTTACACAAAACAGTATCGTCAGACATTGGTGAGATCAAATCCAGATATGTGCAGCTTTAATAGACTTTTTTTTTCGCCCCACTCCCCTTTAGAATTTGTGTTTGTTTACATACGTATTATGATAAATCAATACTGATTTACATAAAATTTTGAAATATAATATAGTGTATGTTATATATATATATATATATATATATATATATATATATATATAGATAGATAGATATTTACACACACACACAACCACACATATTTATTTATTTAGCTGATACTGTGTGCTGTTGCTTCAAGTTCCATGAATATCTAAATATTCAATGAAATGGTCTTGACCTGTAATGAAAAGGCACGTTTTTCATTCCAGACCAACATGGCCAGTAGATTGATTATTTGTGAAACTTGAAGTAATGAATGGCAACCAGTATGGGTTTAATAAATACAATTACACTCTGCATCCTGTATTGAGTACTTTTGGAACAAATACTGCAAGGCATTCTGTCCAATGCTTTGACAACTCTGCCAGTTCTCTGCCTAATTGGTTTTAGGGATTATTTGGCTGCTGTTTCTACTGTATTGAGCAACTACTCATCAGTTTGTGCTGCTGAAGCATTATCTGGTTTTGAGATGGCAAGGAATGTCTGATGAATCATTAGAAAGGCTGGAAAATCAAAACTCTTTTGGGACATGTGAGCACCTCATTAATTTCAATTCAGGTGAATATTCCATGTCGAAGTGATGTAAGACTTTCATGTAATAATAATAACAATAATGATAATAATAGTAATAATAATAATAATAATAATAATAATAATAGAGTTTGTTGTGAAAATCAAACAAATGAAACAACAATCATCACAACAACAACACTCTCTTTAAAAACTAATCAACAACACGGTGATTCAAGAAGCTAATGTATTTATCCCATAATGTATTTTGCTGGTGCTGTTCATGATTTTGAATGTTATGCACAGTGAGTGACATAAGGGGGGGGGGGAAAAAGGGAGAAGGTTTAATTCATTTAAGACTCTGTAATGTTAAAATAAATAAACTGCTGTTGTTGGGCCTCAGGTGAAACCTGATTGGATAGACATACACGCACACATATATACATATATACACACACTAACCAACTAGGTTGGTATCTATGTTGAGACTCAACCTGTTAAAAATAGATAGCAAATCTCCCTCAAATCACACCCTATCTCCATAACCCTTTAACATTCAGATTATTTTGTCAAATGTAATGCTTATCTGCTCACATTGTTTTGAATTAATCATGCATTATCTTGTAGCTTCAAGATTTTAACAATTGTTTGATTGTTTAGTTTTCGAATGACATTGTAGGTTAGGTGTGAGAGGTTGGATAGGGGTGGTTTGAACATAAAACAAGTTGAATGTTTGAACCAGATATGACTGGTTTAAACACTAAATGGTTAAAAGATGCATTGGGGGAAAGTAGATTTCAATACAAGGCTTTAGTCGACCAATGATTGGGAGAAACAAAAAAAAGACGGGGTTATCGTGGTAGTGGTTAGAACCATTACAATCATAAGTCGTGTGCCTGGACTGACCCTTGGGCTAAATAGCAACGGTAACAGGAACTGTAATGTAGTCAAAATAGTTTGGATTACATTTCCAAGGATTTATACTTTGCCATTTAGAGTTACATCCAAAATTACTATTTATTTTTATCTTGAACATTGGCAGACTGAATACAATTTGCAACTTGGAGAATACCGAGCCCTGGTGGGAGTTTCTGAGTGGTCTCTAGATTTGCTAGAAATAGCCGCTAATTTTCTCCCCCCTCAAATTACGCCCTGTTGCCTGACCCCCCCCCCCATCCCTCAAAGCCCCCATGATACAGTATGATGTATTGGACAATATAGTCAGTAGATACATCAAAAAATGAAATGGTTTTGGTTGGAACAGCTTTAGTCATAGGTCTGTTCAATCAGAGCTGACTTGGGGGCTAAAGAAAAAGGGAAAAAAGAACAACAAAAAAAAACAAAACCCCCTTAGAAAAAAAGCAAACAAAAATCAAAAAAACCCTCCCAAACAAACTTCAATAATTAATTTCCTTCCCATTAAGATAGTACATCAACCATTTCTCTACATTCTGGACCATTTTCAAAACCTCTCATCTGCTTGATTGATAGGCACTATTTCATTCTCCAGCACTCTGTAATAATAACTGGCTCATTAGCAGACTGTGTCCTCCCTCTATATCTTTCATACTACTACTACTACTACTATCACCACCACCATCACCATCACCACTGCCAGTCTTCTATAGATTGAAATACATTGAATTTTTTTTCTTATGTTTTTTTTTTTTTTATCTTGGGTGTTGTATGTCTGTGTTTATTCCATCTCGTCTTCCATCTAAGATTTCTTCTTTGCTGAGTACACCAAAATCACTTTTTTTTTTCTTTTCTCCTTTCGTTTTCTTTTCTTTTCTCCTGAGTTAATTAAGAGAATAAACAGTTTAGATCTCAGATGAAGTTACTTTTAACAGTGAGACGTAGAACATTGCAACAAGGCGTTCATTGTTCACGGAACCACTACAGTTGCCGTGGTCGTCCTCCTCATCACCCTCCCATCTTCCTCTCCCTTCCCTCCCCCCTATTCCCATTTTAATGTCCACTTATCCCTGCCTGCATGGGTTATGAAGAATTTGTCGAGGCAGATTTTCTACACTTGGATGCTCTTCCTTTCACCAATCCTCACCCCATTTCTGAGCAAGTATGTTTTCATTGGAGATTGGAAACAATGCCTTACCCTACCCCACCTCTCCCTCCCGATTAGCCCTGATTACAAAATTCCAAGATCGAAGTTGTTTCGGTTTTGTGACCATCCTGCATTTTTGTATGTCTGGGATTCAGTGCCTAATGTGTTTTTTTTTCCCTTTTTTAAATTCTTTGTTGCATGTCCGACCCAAATATTCTATCTGTTCTCTGTTCAAACTAGCCAGATCCAGCCTCTCACACCTACTTGACTACAGCCATGCTGGAGCAATGCATTGAGTGGTTTTAGTCAAACAAATTGACCGCAGGACTTATTTCTTTAGTCTAGTACTTATTCTATCAGTCACTTTTGCTGAACTGCTAAGTTATGGGGACGTAAGCACACCAACAATCAGTTGTCAAGTATTGATGGAGGACAAATGCAGACTCAAAGGCACACACACACACGATGGGCTTTCAGTTTCCATCTACCAAATCCACTCACAAGGTTTTGGTCAACCTGAGGCTGTAGTAGAAGACACTTGCCCAAGGTGTCACACAGTGGGACTGAACCCAGAACCATGTGGTTGGAAAGCAAGCTTCTTACCACACAGCCACACCTGCATCTGTCTGTATATTATTTATATTATTATTTAATTGAATGTCACGCATCCATTTCCAAGTGTATATATATATATATATATATATATATATATATATATATATATATATATATAATATAGACATGGGACAAAGGACAGAAGGTTGACTTCAGGATGCTGAACCTTTCGGATGAGATGACTAAGGACTGAGATACCTGGCACCTTGCTGTACTCAAGAAGACCTGTACCCCCTGGGGAAAAGGACTGGCCAGCAAGAGCCCTGCGCTGGTGCCACGTAAAAAGCACTCGTGTTGGTGTCACAAAAGAAGCACTCATGCAGTCCCTTATAAAAGCACCCAGCACACTCTGTAAAGTAGGTAGAATTAGGCAGGCCATCCAGCCGTAGAGACCTTGCCAAATCAGACTGAAGTCTGGTGCAGCCCTCTGGCTTGCCAGCTCTGATCAATCTGTCCAACCCATGCCAGCATGGAAAACAGATGTTAAATGATGATGATGATAATATATATATATCTCGAGGAAGTGCTTTTCGCTATCGCCACCACCAAGTTACTTTACTTATTCCAATCAAATTCTCGATTATATTTGAAAAAAAAAATTAATTGAAGCACATGAGCCATGTGTAGTTTTCATAGATATAGGGTCATGGGGAAAGGTTAAGCAAGGCCTACCTCTCTACTTGCTTCTGTGTAATTCTGTTGAGAAATCAATAGCACTGCAGCAGCTTGCCCAGTTTTAACTCTTTGCTGTCTTCAATCAAATACACGAGCTGCTCGTGTCTCTTTTGTTTCTGTTTCTGATTTTTTTTCTCCTCTGTTCCATTCCACCATCGGTATCTTTAATCGACTTCAGTCCACAACCTTATAAAAACATAATAGAAACAGCATCGACGACGGCACTGGTTTTTATTTTAAACATTCCTTCTTTTATCTCAATCAACAATGGACATTATTGTGTTGTCCCCTGCCTGTATCGGTATCACAAACTAGATAGAATACCAAATCAACTGTGTGATGTAATCAAAGCAAGTTCGGTTGACTTTTGTTTTTTTTTTGAGGGGAGGGAGCTGCTTTTTTTCTTATTATTTTTTATGATGTTATCATTAATATTGAAGCTCATTGATAATTGTGATAGCACTTTTTTTTTTTCCAATCTTTTATTTTCAAATACGTTTGTGAAGAATGAAATTTTACGAGTGGTTTTAGGCTGCTATTTCTAGTGCTTTGCATAGACGCTCCGCTGTCGACTTGCTTTCCAAAGAAGCTGTAAATTTTGCTGCTGGAGGGAAAGGTTTACCAAAGATTTTTCAAATCTTTCGCCTTGCTTGCTTACTGCATTTATTTTATTGCATTTTATTTTATTTTTGGCTCACTTTTCAAAGAAGCTATAAATTTTGGTGCCAGAGGGATGGGTTTAACAAAGATTTTTCAAATCTTTCTCCTCGTCTGCATATTCCATTTTATATTTGTTTTTAGTGAGTGTGGCCATAGGGATAGATATGGTATTAAAATTGTAAATCTAATCATATTCTATTAGCAGAATATAGAAAAGAATAATTCCAAACAAAATATGCACATATATGTGTTGTATATGTATGTGTGTATATAGTGCGTATGGATGTACATATATGTGTATGTTTGTATGTGTATATGTATGTGTGTGTATATATATATATATATATATATATATATATATATGCATGTGTGTGTGTGTATGTATATATATATATATATATATATATATATGCATGTGTGTGTGTGTATGTATATATATATATATATATATATATATATATATATATGCATGTGTGTGTGTGTATATATATATATATATATGCATGTGTGTGTGTGTATATATATATATATATATGCGTGTGTGTGTGTATATATATATATATATATATATGCATGTGTGTGTGTGTGTATATATATATATATATGCATGTGTATATGTGTGTATATATGTATATGTGTGTGTGTGTGTGTGTATATATATGTGTACATACCTACATGTACATGTATATATATATATATATATATATATATATATATATATATATATCTTATACAGCAGAAACAAATGTAACCAAACCAAAATCTGTTTCATTTTTTCCTCCTGCCTTTCACTTTGGAATGTAAGGCAGCACAGCAAGGAGTGACGGCATTAAATACAAAATGCAAACACCAGAATGTAGAAATGTGTGTTGATGCAGCTGACAGGTCTTTTAACCCTGTTAATACCAACCAGCTTTCTGACTGCCTCTAGGATAAAAAAAGCTAACAAAAACCTTATTTTAAATTGTTCACATTTAAATTAATTACCTTCCATATGTAACTTTTACGTAAAAACCCTTTTTTTTTTTTCCAAGCTGTTTCTTACATCAACTTTAAAACATGCGCAAAAATGATCCAGTGAGGGATCTGTTGCTAGAAATAGCAGCCAAATCTTCCTCCAGCCCACACGCTGCCATCTTTAAACAAGAAGAGGTCATGTTAGATAGTGTACCCCCTTAGAAATATGAGATGGTCAAGGCTGGTATGCTTTTCATCATAAGCCTACTCCATCAGAAATTGACCTGCTGTAAATGTAAAAGTTATTTATTTTTACTAGATCCATTATTATTATTATTATTATTATTATTATTATTATTATTGCGAGCTGGCAGAATCGTTAGCATGCAGGACGAAATACTCAGAGGTATTTTGCCCGTCGCTACGTTCTGAGTTCAAATTCCGCCGAGTTCGATTTTGCCTTTCATCCTTTTGGGGTCAATAAATTAAGTACCATCCTACCCATGCATGCACACACACACACACACACACACACATAAAAATGAAAATATGTAGATTGATAGCCAAGTCTGTTAGAAGAACTTGATGTGATATCTGTACGATTCTCTGTTGTCCTATGGAAGTTACTCTGACTTATGCTTATACACACATGGACATATCACAATGGGCTTCTTTCACTTTCCATCCATCAGATCTACTCACAAGGCTTTGGTCAGCCCAGGGCCCAAAGTAGAAGACACTTGCCTGTGGTGCCACACAGTAGGACTGAACCCAAAACCATGTTGCTGGAAAGCAAGCTTTTTACCACGCAGCCACACTCGTGCTTATCACCACTCCTGCACCCATAGCAACACCTGTGCCAGTATAGGCATGTATATACATCCTGACGTATGTATATGTGCTAAACATCAATAAGTGTTTATAGATCACAAATCTGCTTAGTCTGCCCTCTTTGTTGCTAGACGACAACAATGACATCAGCTACAGCAAGAACATTATGGACATGGAGGGATTTCCAATGAGATGACTCTTGATGGAAAGTTCCTAGTGCAGGGGTAGGGGACAATATGTGGACTGTGGTAAAATGGGTAATGATAGGAAGAGACATGGGGGTTGCCCTGAATATCTGAGAGTAATTATAAAGCTACTCAGCACTAGAGTACTGGCGCACTGTACCATAGAGGTACCATCTTGTCTGGATGTCTTCTTGCTCTTTGGATACAAAAAAAAAAAAAGAACAATAAATAAGTGAAAACAAGGAAAAAAAAAGAAATAGAATGGGAAAAAAAAAATCCCAAATATCCAATATTTAATTGTATTGCGTTGGGATGCCATTCTGTAACGATCTTAAAACTACATGCCAGAACCATCTGTTTGAATCTGGGTTTCGTTTAATCCTGTCGAGTGGTGGGGGTGAGGGCGGGGTGGTGGAGATTGGGGGGGAGGCTGTTGGATTGTTAGGATTGTGGATAGTTAGTTGTGTCTGTGTGCATGTGGGGGATGGGGTAGGGTGACGGAAGTGGTGGTGGTGGCGGCGGCGGCGGATTTGAGTTATTTTGATATTGATTTTGAAAATTAGAAATGCGTTCGTCCTTCCCTCTCTCCTCCCCCATCCCCACCCTTCTCTGAATGTTTGTTCTTGATTATGTGTGTGTGCGTGTATGTATGTATACGTGTATGTATGTATATGCTTGCATGTTTGTATATGTGTACGATTGTAAACATGCACATTTATTTATGTTTTGAGTTGCAGTTTTCTGTTTGTTGTGTAATGTATATATTTTGTGTTTATGAGTGTATATGTATAAATGTGTATATACATACACATACAC